>NW_028248459.1:0-161971 GCF_964263255.1 Lissotriton vulgaris
GTAGCATTTCTAAGGTGAAAGTGATTGGAGCGGGTCACTACTGGCTGTGATTACAGCGCCTGCCAGCCATGCCTTACTACCACCAGACCTGGGAGGAGTTTTCCAGGGCCGCCGAGAAGCTCTACCACACCGACCCCATGAAGGTCAGAGTGGTTCTAAAATACAGACACTGTGATGGTAATCTTTGTATAAAAGTAACTGATGATTTAGTGTGTTTACAGTATAAAACCGACCAAGCGCAGGACGTCAAGAAGATTGAGAAGTTTCACAGTCAGCTGATGCGGCTTATGGTAGCCAAGGAGTCCCGCAATATTGCCATGGAAACAGACTGACTTAAAACTAATAAATATGCCAATTATTTGAAGTTTCCTCAGAGGAAAATAACGTTTGGAATTTAAAAAAGTAATGGGACAGAAGATGGTGTATATAACTAAGTGGACTACGGAAGCTGATGAGTACCAATAGTTTCCTCAGACGCCACTTCTAAAAGCTGTGCTTCATTTGAAAGCTTCTATTTATTTTCTGAAATGTCATTTAAAATTAGGAAAGAGACCTCTATGAAAAGATGTCGGATTCCTTCACGGTAACATTTTTTTAACTGATTGAATGGATTTTTCTTATGGAGTAATTACGAAGTAAGAAGCGAAGAGTCTGAATTATTTGTAACATTTTCCCTTGGATTTCAGGGTTCATTTTCGTGTTTTTGTTTCAATTAAATGACCTAAATTCCTAATAAAAAAAAAATACAAAAAGAAATGGTAGACTGTTAAAAGCCTTAGCGGCGGAGGTAGTGAAGCTCCTGCCACCCAAGGAAGCTTTTGTAACTATGGGAATAATCACTTGTTTTGCTGCTAGGGAGCGTAATGTTCTTCTGGGGACATACCATTGAAATTGTTGTTTTAAGTAGTCCGGACCATTTCCGTTTAATGCCTTGAAGACTGTACAAAGGGCTTTAAATTGAGCCCGCTGTTTTACTGGGAGCCAGTGAAGCTGTCTTAGTTCTCTCTTGACTGAAACAAACCTAGGTGTGCCCAGCAACAGCCTGTCAGCTGCATTCTGCAGTATTTGGAGTTTGTTCATCAGTCTCTTTTGGATATTCAGATAGAGACTATTACAATAGTCTGGGCGTGACAAAATAAGTTCTGTAACCACAGTCCTCAAGCTGTCACCAGAGAGAAGACATTTTATTTTCCGCAGAGTTCTGAGGAGAAAGAAACATGAGGAGACAACCCCATTAATTTGATCTCCAAAAGTACGTTTTTTATCCACAATCACCCCCAGGTTCTTCACCTTCTCAGCTGGTTCAGGAAGTGTTCCCAGTTCTTTCGGCCACCAGTCCGGTGTCCAGATATTCATGTTGTTACTGAAAATGATAACTTCTGTTTTTCCAGAATTAAGTTTCAGGCAGTTTGATGGCATCCAACCCGAGATGGCTTTAATGCAGTCGTCAAAGAATCAAACAAGGGTCTTGACTCCTATCTCAGCAAGGCTGAGTCCAACCAAATTTTATATAACGAAACGAAGGCCAATGCTGGGAAAGCTTTTTAACAGCCAATAATTCACCAAAATTGTTAATGAGTCAAACAAAAAACAACCTGTTCATAGTATAGCATTCTACGAGATTTATTCTCTTTTATGAAATTTTCATGTTTTTGGCACAATATTATTAGTGCATGGGGATACAAAGAATTTATATACACTATATACAAACATGTACAACAATTACCAAGAACATTTTATACATTTCATACACACTTGGCCACTTCAGTCATACAAACAACAGTCACACA
The DNA here is from genome assembly GCF_964263255.1 of Lissotriton vulgaris. Classification (NCBI taxonomy): domain Eukaryota; kingdom Metazoa; phylum Chordata; class Amphibia; order Caudata; family Salamandridae; genus Lissotriton; species Lissotriton vulgaris. The sequence continues at coordinate 1,791 of NW_028248459.1, forward strand.
AAAAGCAAAAAAACAACACAATGACATAGAATCCGGTCCTGAGGAGAACCCCAACAAATAACAGGGGTTCGAAACGCGTCGACCAGCCTTGCCCCGTATTTGGTGTTTCACTGATGCCATAAAACAGCTCGTTTGACTTGTGATAAAAGACCCTCTGGTGGAACTTTGTATTATACAGACCTTAAAAACTGATTATCACGAACAGGATTATTTCCAGCTATCCGTTACCAATACGTGGGCATTCTATGTAATTGTGTTGTTTTTTTGCTTTTTGTGTGACTGTTGTTTGTATGACTGAAGTGGCCAAGTGTGTATGAAATGTATAAAATGTTCTTGGTAATTGTTGTACATGTTTGTATATAGTGTATATAAATTCTTTGTATCCCCATGCACTAATAATATTGTGCCAAAAACATGAAAATTTCATAAAAGAGAATAAATCTCGTAGAATGCTATACTATGAACAGGTTGTTTTTTGTTTGACTCATTAACAATTTTGGTGACTTATTGGCTGTTAAGAAGCTTTCCCAGCATTGGCCTTCGTTTCGTTATATAAAATTTAATGCAGTCGTGGCATTTCCTTCCAGTTTCAAATTCTTGGCCACGCTGAAGAGAGAGTACTATTTGTGTGTCATCCGCATAAGATGTCAGTCGGAACACAAAAGACCTTATCAGGACTCCCAGGGTCGACACGTATACATTAAAAAGTGTAGGGCTCAGGGAAGACTCCTGAGGCACCCCACACGGCAAGGAGAAAGGGCTAGACCTAGCCTTATCCAGGTCCACTGATTGCAATCTGTCAGTGAGAAATGATTTAAGGAGGTGGCAGGCCGTGCCTTAGACCCCATTTTCTGATAACCGGTCCATCAGAACCTTATGATGGACAGTATCGAAAGCTGCAGAGAGATCCAGCATGTTTATGTTTTGGCAATTTTTAGAGCGCGCAACTACCCAAGGGTGTCTCGGCGCTTAACTGAACAGATGATGGCTATGGCAAATTTTTAATGTGGGAACAGCCAAGTTTTCAATCTCTTCCTAAAGCTAAGGAGAGTTGGGCCGTTTTGATGGTAAGAGGGAGTGAATTCCATAGTCTGGCTGTGGAAATCACAAAACATCTGTCACCCAAGTTGGCTTTCCTTGTGCGTTGGACATAGAGCAATTTTGTCGAAGATGAACGAAGAGTTCTGAGGTTTTCAGGAGAATGAAAGGCGTCTTTGAGAAACTGCGTTCCTGAGTTGTTAATAGATTTGTATGCAATGCACAGTGCCTTAAATTTTGTGCGGCTTTTAACAGGAAGCCAATGGGGCTGTCGAAGGTACGGGGTGATGGAAGTGAACTTAGGGATGCCCAGTAAAATTCTGGCTGAGGCGTTTTGTACTAATTGGAGCCTTTTAAGGACGTTTTCTTGTGCATTGAGAAGAAGGGCATTGCAGTAGTCAGTTCTAGCAAAGACGAGGGTGCTTATCAAAGTTTTACCAGATGAGGTAGGAAGATATGGGAGGAGCTTCTTGATCTTCTTCAAGGTGAAGAAGGAGTAGAGACTACCGAGTTGACATGGTGGTGGAAAAGCAGTCTATCGTCAAAGATCACTCCAAGGTTACGAACCTTAGTGACAGGTTCTGGTGGTGGTCCCATCTCATCAGGCCACCATAGGGTAGACCATACAGGTTCCAGTTTACCGAATGTCATCACCTCTGTCTTTTCAGAGTTCAATTTAAGACAGTTTGATGACATCCAGGAACTGATGGCGAGCATTCCCTCCTGAAAATTTGCTGCAACTGTAGGTCCATCATTGTAAACTGATAGGACCAGTTGGGTATCATCGGCATAGGTAGTAAGATTGATGCCGTAGGATTTGATTACCCTCGCCAATTCCGAGCCATAGATATTAAATAAGGTCGGACTTAGCGAGGGACCCTGTGGTACTCCGCATGGAAGGGAGAATGTGTGGGATAGGAAAGAGCCTAGTTTTACGGCCTGTGATCGATTTGTCAAAAAGGAGGCAAGAAGTTCTTTGGCCTTGTTCTGAATGCCGATTGTTGAGACACGGTCGTTGGATTCAGAATATTATTGGTCTGCAGGAACCGGCTGGGTTGTACATTCAGGACTTTCTCGATCATTTTTGCAGGTAATGGGAGGCGGGAAATAGGTCTGTAGTTGCTCCGGTCTTTGGGGTTGAGGTTCTGTTTTTTTGAGCAAAGGCATAATAGATGCCATTTTCCATCATTTTGGGAAATGGCCCCACTTGAAGATATAGTTGAACAAGGGAGTAAGAGCTGCCGCAATGGTGTCTGGGATTTGCTTGATCACCTCAGCCGGGCATGGATACAAAGGGGAGCCTGATTAAATCGACATCAGGAGTTTAATCGAGTCTTGTGTCTCTAACGGAGAAAAGCTGTCTAGTGTGGTTGCTACATTTGACATTAGGCAAGGCAGTTTGGTTTATATACAATAGAAGGGGGTTCCCCAGAACAATACGGGATGTAGGCAGGAAGGGGGGGGATCAAAAAGTACAATTAGAAAAGAACACCCTGCCAAGGTAGATAATAAGAGGTCCTCTACAGGATCCAATTCTGTTATGGAAGGAGCAGTATTAACTATATATCGGGGCCCAAGACAACAGATAGATAGCATTCAATTCATATTTTTTTATAGAAAATATATATTTTTATTGTTTTTTATGCAATCAGTCATTTCTAAAAAACATTCAAAGCTAGCAGATTCAGGGATTAATAAAAACAATCAATAAAGTTCATCATTTCATATAGGGAAAGAAATTCTTCAAAAAGTTAGGTGTTCCATTCACTCCGGGGCATTTCAGGGGGCTCAACAGACATTCACACTCATACATATTCAACCAATTCACATGGGTAGATCTCGCGAGAGCTGCAACAAAAAGCTGGACTTAAGGTTGCATGGACGGGGGTGCAACTATGAGAGGGCAAATTAGATTGAATAATATTGCCGTTCTTGATGGTAGCGCCTACGCGCGTTTCGGTGTAAGGCACCTTCGTCAGGGCTGGCAGAGATGGTAGGGGAGGGGAACAAACAAGCTGAAATTGAAACATATTTTCTTATATTAGGTAACTCACAAGGTTTCATACATGTTTATTTACAATGATTATTTATGTGCTTATTCTATACATGGATCACTGAAATTATATCGACCTCAAAAATATCGAGTTGCCATAATATCGTTGATAAAATATCGATGGACAAAATATCGACTGGCTATCTTTAAACAGGTAAGTACAAAAATATCGACTCTAAAATATCGAGTTACTAAAATATAGACTGTAAAAATATCGGTTTTTTTTGTCTTTAAATTAAGTTAATACTAATGTAGTAATAAATATATTTATTATAAACTTACTTAAAATTAATAAATTAATTTTATATTAATACATTTTTTGTAAATTAAAAATATATATAAAAAAATACGTATATATTTATATAATTTTTTTTATTAAATAAACATACATAATAATTTTACCGTAGCATAGCAAAATAGTTCAAATTTATTGTAACAACTGTAGTGAATTCTACAATAGCTAAAGCGTTGGATAGCGTAGGGGTTAAAATTACTATTCCCACTTCAGTGGGTGCTACAGTAGGGAAAGCGTTGGATAGCATAGGGGTTAAAATTACTATTCCCACTCCAGTGGGTGCAACAGTAGGGAAAGCGTTGGATAGCGTAGGGGTAAAATTTACTATTCCCACTCCAGTGGGTGCAACAGTAGGAAAAGCGCTGGATAGCGTAGGGGTAAAAATTACTATTCCCACTCCAGTGGGTGCAACAGTAGGGAAAGCGTTGGATAGCGTAGGGGTAAAAATTACTATTCCCACTCCAGTGGGTGCTACAGTAGGGAAAGCGTTGGATAGCGTAGGGGGTAAAATTACTATTCCCACTCCAGTGGGTGCTACAGTAGGGAAAGCGTTGGATAGCGTAGGGGTTAAAATTACTATTCCCACTCCAGTGGGTGCAACAGTATGGAAAGCGTTGGATAGCGTAGGGGTAAAATTTACTATTCCCACTCCAGTGGGTGCAACAGTAGGGAAAGCGCTGGATAGCGTAGGGGTAAAAATGACTATTCCCACTCCAGTGGGTGCAACAGTAGGGAAAGCGTTGGATAGCGTAGGGGTAAAAATTACTATTCCCACTACAGTGGGTGCTACAGTAGGGAAAACGTTGGATAGCGTAGGGGGTAAGATTACTATTCCCACTCCAGTGGGTGCTACAGTAGGGGAAGCGTTGGATAGCGTAGGGGTTAAAATTACTATTCCCACTCCAGTGGGTGCAACGGTAGGGAAAGCGCTGGATAGCGTAGGGGTAAAGATTACTATTCCCACTCCAGTGGGTGCTACAGTAGGGAAAGCATTGGATAGCGTAGGGGTTAAAATCACTATTCCCACTCCAGTGGGTGCTACATTAGGGAAAGCGTTGGATAGTGTGGGGGTTAAAATGACTATTAATTAATTAACAATTAACAATTTTAATTAATTTCCATATTTAATTAATTATTATTGAATTACTTCCCACCCTATCCCCCTATAAACTCACAATCCACTACTGAAAATAATTTACTAAATATTAATTATTTATCAATTAAATATTTATAATTATTTACCAATTATATTTTAATTAGTTACCAATTATTAATTATTTAACAATTATTATTAATTTACATAATTAATTAATTATAATAAAATTACTTCCCACCCTATTCCCCCATTAACCCACAACCCGCTACAGAAAATAATTTACTAAAAATTAATTATTAATCAATTATTATTTTTAACCAATTATACTTTAATTATTAACCAATTAATAATTAATTAACAATTATTATTAATTTACATAATTAATTATAATTAAATTACTTCCCACCCTATTCCCCTATAAACCCACAACCCGCTACAGATTTATATTACACAATTATTAAAAAATATTAAAAACTACCTTATTTTCTATTTTTTTTTGTCTATATTCTATCTAGTCGATATTATGTCTAGTCTATATTTTTGATTCGATATTTTGGCTATTATTATCGATATTACTCGATATTTTTGTAGTCTATATTATGTCTGGTCGATATTTTTCATCGATATTTTGTCCAAACGATATTTTGGAATCGATATTATGTCTGTTTACCTCTATACATATATCATTAACTATAGTGGCACATTTAGAAGGCAATTTTTGTTTGTCTTGGCTTGGATACCAGTCAATAGCTCCCAAAATAGAGTCCCCCAAGATCGGAGACTAAGGGCCAGATCCAGGAAGTGACCTAGGTGAAGACAAAAAAACTCATCTCTCAATATACACTCATTCGTTCATTCTCTAATTCAAACATTCATTCAATTCAGATCCCCCCTTCACATTTATACAGTTTTCATAATCTAATTTCAGGGGGGAAGATGTGATATATACTTTTTGTGGACAGACTAAGTAGGGCGTAAGTGGACTGGTTGAGGGATAACAACCTGCCCAGACTATTGGTGGTGAGGTAGGGAGGGTCTTTTTTTCAAAGAAAAAACATTCTAGAGAAGGAGCTCTTATAAATGCAAAAAAAAGGGAGAGGAAATAATCTCCTTTATGCACTGTATTGAATTATTTTAGTCACCCCATGGGCTTAAATAGGTAAATGGTTAAGCAGCCCTTCCCAATGCCAGACGGAGCTTCAGAGGGGTGTAGGGTTAATAGGGTTCATTTTAATACTCTAGATTGGGGAACACATTCCTATCCTGAGGCAAGGGCAAAGAATTTATCAAAGCCATATGATTTATTTGAAAAGAATGTATCACAACCTAGACAGGAATGCTTTTAGACTTGCCTAATAGGTATAGCGAACATAGAAGGGTATATATGAAAAACGCGTGAATTCCTACCTTTCACTCGCATTGGAACAATAATCCGGTACATAGCTCCATTTTCAAAGGTCTTTATAACTTCGTGTATCCAATGCTCGAGATTTTAAGAAGTCACACTGGGAAAATAAAGGGGGAAGATTTACACATGATGTCTAATGAGTCTGGGACCTCAGCTGCTCTACCCAAAACTCTGAGATTTATTTCTGAATATGGGTCTGTTCATAGGGGGCGATTCATATTCCCAGTTTGGTGCAGGGTACCCATAACGTGTATGGGGGCTCATATTGTTGCCTGGAGAACCAGAAGTTTATCTGTAGAGGGAACTTCCTCCCAGAGCGGCGGTGTATTTCAGCACGCTCACCTGATGATATTAAGGGCATGGAGGCCACGTCTAACAGTCAAAGGTCGGCCGGGAGCGGAGTTTCATGACTTTCACTTCCTGGTGTGGCGTTATACAGCAGGGAAGAATTCCTAAGGGGGACAATACATTAGATTTAAAAATTTAACAAATGGTTTTAGGAGAAGAGTTTACTGCATAAAGGCGACCAAAACAGGGTGTCAGATATACACGTTTGGTCATACGGGCTCAGGGAGAGAAGGCTTTCCGGCTTTATACACTTTGACACGCTCACCTGATGGTTGGCGAGAAATAATGACCGCATCTGGGTTCGAAAGACGGTGTGGAACGGGGACTTGTTGTATCTGTACCTTTAATTTATTTAGTGTATGACATGTATTGTGTTCCTTAATGACATATACTGTATTCCATGTTCTATGTTTGAGTTCTGCTGTCGTGTCATTCTGTTCCGTTACTTGGACACAACAGCATCGCTCTTTCATAGCCATTTCTTGTGGGTTTTAATCTTCACAGATTTATTCATAATAAATCTATCTAACAGAACTCCTGCCTTCTTATGTTGTTTATTATACCAAATACAACATAAATATGGCGACGATGGATTGGGATCAAGAAGATATTTTGATCGAATTTTAATTTTTTGGCAGTTGAGTTTAATTTAACCCACCGAGAAAAAACTAGGCTTGAAAAGGAAGACTTTGATGACAGCGACTACATACTCTTGGTAAGATCAATTTACCGATTTAGTATGCATCGCATGAAGAAAAGAGACTGAATGCTTTTGAAATTACCTCGTGTTCCACATTAACGTCGTTGGGAGCTGTGCGCGAGCGGAGGAGAACGTGTTTGTACGCGGAGCTGAGAAAGAACTGAGTGCGCGAAGTAAACACAGCGTGCTTACGCGCTAAGCTTTCAGCCTCACCAGAACATCTTCTGTCATCACGCAAGGTCAACTAACGTGACCCCACGCAGCGGCCATTTGCTTTTCAAGTTTACAAGGAAATAGATTCCTGATTGAAGACACCGAGGACACCGAGCAAATACTTTAAGAAAAATAGATCGTTTCTGGTAACCTTTTAATATTTATAAATCGGAACCGAGTATTAATATATTCAAATCGAAACTGAAGGATAGTACTTTAAAGTGTTGATTAAAAAAAAAAAAGTCATTTTTATCAAATTAGATAACACTTTAAAATAACAGTAATAAGGTAATATTTGACAATGGCTTATCAAATTCAACCTTATCAAATAAATCCTTTTCTACAGAATGCAGGTAAACCGCCAGTTAGGTGGGAACAGTGGCATAAATCTTTTGAAAGCTATATAATGTTGCAATAGATGGTAAAGATTATTCCAAGGAAAGAAAAAAGGCTGTTTTGTATGGACTCTTAGGTGATGCTGGAAGGGAAATATTTGACAACATGCCTGAAAGTGAACCACCACCTGGACAGTTCATTCCATGGGATGAATACACTGAGGCAGTAAAAAGATTAGAAAAAAGATTTCATGAACAGCCTAATATAATGGTAGAAAGGCATGGTTTTAATAAGAGAAAACAGTTGCAAGATGAAAGTATTGAAGACTATCTTTCTAATTTACGCATCTTAGCTTCAAAGTGTGACTTTGGTGACATGCTTGATACTTACTTAAGGGATCAATTGGTCTTTCACTTTTTTTCAAACAAAGTACAAGAACGCCTTCTAGCATGCAGAAACCCAACTTTAAATGAGGTTATCGACATCGCAATTGGGATTGAAAGGTCTTCAGTTTCAACTAAGGTTATCTCAGGAACAAATAATGCGGAAGCTGTATGTTCTATAACCAATAAAACTAAAGTACAAGACTTAAAAAAGGAAAAAGGATCCATTTCTGCAAAAAAGAATTTGGTTTGTTATCGTTGTGGTTCTAAGACTCACATCGGAAATAATCCAATTTGTCCTGCACATGGAAAGAGATGTGCAAAATGTAAAAAAATTGGACATCTTGAGAGTGCATGCAAAACTATTTTAAAAAATAGGAATGTTTCACATACCAGTGTAAATGCTTTAGATGACATGGAAGATGAAATTAGTAATCTTGTTATTAATGTTAATTTAATTGATTCTGAGATTACTTTCAAAGCACCTTTAGGCGAAGCTATCATTCAAGGTGTCAAATTGGAAGTAATGGCAGATTCAGGATCGCCAATAACCATTTTAGATGAAATAACTTATGCTAATTATCCTTTTCCTAGTAAACTTTCTGTTGCTGATGTTAATCCAAAAGCAATTGGTGGACATTTCATCAATATGCTAGGGTACTTCACTGGCTTAGTTGAACTACTAGGAAGGGAAATAACAACCAAGGTTTACGTTGTTAAAAAAGGCAAAGATATTATTGGTTGGCGTGATTTAGGAAAGATGGCATCATGTTAAAACCTGGTAGTGACACACCCATTATTCTTGGTGACATTCCCATAGCTTCAATAGAAATTTGCAAAGAAAAAATATATTCCAATGATTTGGATTCTATTCTTGGTAAATACAAAGACATATTTGAGGACAGAATTGGTTGCGTGAAAGGTGTTGAGCATGACATTAAGTTAAAAGAAAATGCGTTACCTGTGATACATAAGGTCAGAAATGTACCTTTGAGTGTAAGAGCAGAGTTAAAAGAACATTTGGATAGCCTCTGTAAAGATGGAGTAATTAAACCTACAAATTCATCTGAGTGGGTTTCGGCTGTGGTCTTAGCCAAACGGAAAAATGGTAAGTTGCGCATGTGTGCAGATTTGCGCTCTCTGAACAAAAACATTTTGGTGGATTGCCACCCTTTGCCCTTGATTCAAGAGATGCTTATGGCAATAGGAAATTCCACTCATTTTTCCCTAATTGACTTAAAGTCAGCCTACCATCAGGTTGTTTTGTCAGAGAGGTCACAAGATCTTACCACTTTGGTTACTCCCTTTGGTGCCTTCAAATATACGAGACTCCCGTTTGGATTAGCTTCTGCAGCAAGTGTATTCCAGAAGCTAATGGACTGGTTATTTGGAGACATCAAAGGGGTGCAAGCATTTCAAGATGACATACTCATTTTTGGTAATGGAGTGGATGACCATAATAAAACCCTTGATAAAGTTTTAAGCATCTTGAGTAAGAGAGGGATGACTGTATCTAAAGAAAAGTGCAGTTTTTTGGTTCAGGAATTAGAATATTTAGGGCACTCTATTACTACGGAGGGCATTAAACCAAAACAGAACCTGATTGATTCTATTATGCTTGCACCTGCTCCAGTTGATAAAGACTCTCTTAGATCCTTTTTAGGACTTAGCGAGTACTATGCACGTTTTGTGCATGGTTATGCATTTGTGGTTGAACCACTCAGGTGTTTAACCAGAAAGAATGAAAAGTATGAATGGTCTTTGATCCATGATGAAGCATTTAAAAAAGTAAAAGATATGATAAAGAATACTCCAGCCTTGAAACCTTTTTCTTGTGGTGTTAAGTGTGTTGTCACTGTGGATGCAAGTTGCGTAGGTCTTGGTGGTGTTTTAACACAATTTGTCGATGGAAAAGAAAATACTATTGCTTTTATTTCGAGAACCTTGACCACAGCAGAATCCAATTACAGCACCATAGAGCGTGAAGCTTTAGCTTGCTCATGGGCAGTAGAAAAGTTCAGGAGTTACTTATGGGGAACTCGCTTTGATCTTTTTACAGATCATAAGCCGCTTATTTATTTGAAGAATGGAAATGGCACAGGCCGAGCAACTTCCAGACTAGTAAGGATTATTTCTAAATTACAAGAATATAATTTTGATGTGAAACACATCTCTGGAGGAGCTAATTTTAAAGCTGACTGTTTGTCCAGAATTCCTCTTGCAAATCAAATCGGAGCTTCTGATATCTATGACGATGAATGTGTCGTTGTTTCTGCAATAGATGCATGCGAAAATTCTTTGGGATGTTTTACAGAAAGTGATTGGTTGGAAGGTTACAAGAAGGATCAAATTTTGATAAAAATAAAAGAATACATCAGAAAAGGATGGCCTCCAATAAGAAGTCTAGATAAAGATTTTGTACCTTATCAACAAGTATCTTCTGAGTTAAGTCTGGAGAATCAGTTCATAACTAGATGTGGACTTTTTGTTCCACCCTGTGTTTTGAGAGAGGGTCTTGTAGAGAGCTCATTCTGGACATCCAGGAATGTCTGGCACTAAGAAAATTTTGAGAAAATTTTATTGGTGGCCCAGCATGGATTCTTTTGTTGATAAATTTGTTAACCAATGCCCTGAATGTCTCCTATCCGACAAGCATTGGAAAAGTAAACATTTTTTTACTTCTACTAATTTGTTGCCTGAACAAGCATGGGAAAAATTAGCAATTGATTTTTCACGGCCTTACAATATCTTATGTGAAGATATGAGATATTTAATTGTCTTAACTGACTGTTATTCAAAATGGGTTTCATATGATTTTGTTAAATTTCCAAGTACAGATGTTGTAATTGATTTTATTTTTTTTATTTTTTTTATTTTTGGAAACCTTTATTGTGCAACAAAAGCTTACAGGTACGGGCCCACAACCATGCAGGCCGGCCGAGAAATCAAGTAGTAGCACTCAAGGCAAAATCAAAATAGCTCAGCAGTCCCAGAGACGAGGAGCAGCAATTATCCGATGCATCACATACTGGAGAAAGGGGGGACCACCGAGTACAGGATAAGTGATGTTAATTTTTAAAGTTATAGGTAAGAAGGATCAGACGCAGTCACTTCATCGAGGGCACATGGCGGGCAATGGTGCCAGCGAGTCAGCAACACACTAGGCATAAGTTAGGGGATCATCAGAAGAACTGGAGGATAAGAACAAAGAGTACAATACATACTGGTCAGTACCCGCCCCATGATCGTGAAACCTCTTGACTGACGGTAGTGGAGAGCCCAACAGCCGATACAATAAGCAGCGCTACACCTAACCACCAAACTGACCCAAAGGAAAAAGGAAAGAGCAAGAAAAGTCAAGAGAGAGAGGAGAAAAACAAGGCCCATAGAACCATGACGAAACAGAAGACCCACCCCCAAACTCCCCACCCAGCACGCATGCAGAGGCTACGGCCTACCCCCCCCTAGCAGTGTGCCTGTCACCCAAAAACCGAGTCCCGAAATATAGACTCAGAAAAGAGAAAAAGGAAAGGAAAAAGAGAAAGGGAAAAGGAGAAAAAAGAACTAAAAAACTGATGGGAGAGGAGACATGCAACCAAAACGATCTGCTCCCACCTCCCACCTGTACACAATTTGAACATACGAGAAGAGAGAGTCACTGCAAAGTCAAATACAGGAACATGATGAGGAAGCGATCATACTTGTACAATCAAAAGTACGCCATTTATCCATACACGAAGTAATAGTCCGCCGATGCAAGTTATCTTAACCCTGTCCCTGTCTGTCCAGGGCCAGAGACACGGAGTGCACTTTGAACCAGAAGCGGACGGGCCAGGAGTGAAACACAAGAACTCCAGGCCACAAGACACGGCACCAGTCATGATGGCCCCGGATCGGGCCAGCAAGAAAAAGCAGCAGCAACAGCAGGTACCACAAGCAACGCCCCGCTGACCAAGAAGGGGCACTCACTCCGCTAGAACAGACATCGGATCCCGGCTCAGCAGGGCAAGGCGAACAATCACCGGGAGTCATGGCAGGGCAGGCCCGAGCAGACCCCGGCCGGAGTCCCTCCGTCATTTCCACTCCTTGGAAGCGCTCCCGGCGAAGCTGAGCAGCGGGCACCCAGACCTCCAGACAAGCGACGGCCGTAATCCCGCCAACCTAAGGGGAGGTCCGTGCAGCACAGGTCAGCAGTTGGTCCGCACACGTGGGGGGCGGCTCAGCAAGCCCGTCAAGAAACTCGTCGTCCGGCCCAGCGGCATTCATCATCATGGACTCACGCCAGGAACTCAAGGCAGCGAGGACGTCACCAATCGTAGGAACACCCCTACAGTATTCAGCAAACGTGCCGTGCGGCAGGCCAGTGTTCCCGTCAACGACGGGTCCGAGATACAGGGCGCTGGCCGCCATCTTGTCAGCACGGCGAGGCCACCGCACACTCCAGCCCCGATCCGGCCACCAGCGGAGTCCAGCGAGAGCCAGCCGGGGACAGTCAACCGCACCAGTGATGCAGGGAGGCGGGCCACCAAAACATTGGAGGTAGTCGGCGCCTCTGGCCCATGGGCGCCGACCGCCGAGTCCGGGCGGAGGGTTTCAAAATGGCCGGTTAGGAGACAAAGGGGAGACGCGTCTCCCGTGCGATCAACCCCCGTCCGTGGAATGCGGCACCCCGCCACCAGGACCCACCGGGTCCCGGGACCACCTGTCCGGGCCCGGTCAGTCGCCACCGGTCCAACCGCACAATGGCCTCTTAGGTCGACCCCTCTCCTCCACCAGGGGCCGGCGCAGGAACTTCGTTCCAGTCAGGGAGCCGCAGGCAAGGCCAGGCCTGCCCGCCTCACAGGCTTCGAAGCGAACAAGGGCACAGCTCGGGAACCGCCGCACCCAGAAGCATCCGGAGCAGATGGTAAGAATCAGCAATCTGTCATGTATCCATATTTCCTCGAATACATCTTCTCGGGGCAGGATGGGGCACAGGATTAATAAAACAGGCGAGAAGGTCGACGGAGCCGAGCTACAACGCGGCCATCACGGTCGCGAGCTTGGCTCCTCCCCTCGTAATTGATTTTCTTGAGAAGATTTTTAATGTTGAAGGATTTCCAAAGAAATTAGTGTCCGATAATGGCACACATTTTGTATTAAAAAAAATGGTTGATTTTTTTAGCAAACATGACATTAAACATATTAAAAGTCCTTTGTATTTTCCAGCTGCAAATGGACTGGTTGAAAGAGCTAATACATTTTTCAAAGAAGGTATACAGGGGGCGTGGCCAAGATGGCAGAGTAGGAGGACGTGCGCTCCGGAGCTCCTGATCCCCGCCGAGGCCCCAAGCCCTATTGTCAGCTAATCTCTCCCCCCCGGAGCCACAAAGCACGCTGACAGTGTGGAGGACACGGTGATCTCTCGAACGAACCCGAAGAACCCAGCGGCGCACATACTTGCGAGGACCGGAGCGCCTGGCGTCTGATCGGCAGTGACGGGGGCCGGTGCGGCTTACTGCCCTGGCGGAGGTGGTGGACGGCGGAGCGGCGGGGAAGCAAGCGACCGGCCAACCAGGTGAGCCGGGGGACCGGTGCTGAACGGTCCCGAGACCAACTACGGACGCCAGAGGCCGGCGGCACCCGCGGAACTCCTACCCCGCCCCCCGGAGTACAAGATGGCGGCGAGCTGATCCGGAGTTCCCACCCGGCTTGGCGGAGAGCGTCTCCCTGGGGGACCGAAGAACGAAATAGAGTAGCCGATCCCCTGAAACAGGTCAGGAAGCTGAGTGGAGGTGAGAGGGAGAACCTGGAGCGGAGGGTCCGGGTGCCGGAGTGTAGAACCCGCCTCGCTCTGGGACGCCGGATAGGCCGGACTCAGAGCCACGCGAGCGCCCGGCTTTGGGGCCTACTGCGGGACTGGCTGGCGCTCGGCAACGGCCGACCAGGGAACTACGGACCGCTGACACGTCGGTGGGCACCGGGAGGTTCCCTGAAACAGTACGAGGACTGAGCCCGCTACTTCCTGCACCAGTCGCATCCGGCACGGCCCCATCAACGAGGCAACAGATCACCAGGCCGCATCCGAGTCAGGCTGAGGCCGGGGCCAGGGTGGAGGACGCCTCGCAGCCGCCACCCCCCACCGACCACGACGACATCGGGCCAGTGGACAGAGAGGAATAACACTGGCCTGCGCTGCGGCCCTCGCGCACGACCTTTCATAAAAGGTGCCTGGCTTCTGGGGAACGAGTGGGGATCCACGGAGGAACCGGGGCAGGCCGCACCGGAGGGGCCTGCTGGGGGTGCCCCGCTAGGATTCTGGAACTCCGCCGTGGACTAGGCCTCGAGGCCATCCTTGCATTTGAGGCTCAGCGTTACTGACCGCCCTAGAGGTGTGGAGCCAGAGACTTGCACAGACTAGTAGAAAAGGGAACCCAGCCCCGGGCTGTGAGACTGGAAGCATACTGACTCACCAACAGCCTTTAGGGGAGACACAGCCAGGCTTCCACCCCGAGCCGGGGACAGGGACCTATAACAGCCCCGCTCCAGGGAGACCCTAAGCAGTGCACGACACGCACACCAGTGATAAGCCTGCACCATGGCCGGTCAAAAAGGAAGTAAACGTACCGGAGGTACTCTGCCGGAGCTGCTCAGCAGGTCGCAAAGTAAAGAGGACAAAACGCCCTCCACTCCAGGAGCTGCGGGAAGTTCACATTCTGGCGCTACAGCAGAGCCCCCAGTCACCAGATCATTTCTCGAATCTCTCTTGGGCACACTACGAGAGGACTTCCAGACCCTGAAACAGGAAGTTGCAGGTGAGGTACGAGAACTACGCAGGGAGGTGGAAGGCCTAGGCGAACGAATGGCCACAGTCGAGAGCTCCACACACAGACAAGACGAGGAAATCACTTTTCTACAGCAGGAAGTGTTGACCCTCAGGGAACAACAACTAGACCTCCAATTGCATAACGAGGACTTAGAAAATAGGTCACGAGGAACAACATAAGGGTCCGGGGAGTGCCATCATCAGAAGAGAACCCGGACATAGTTAAGTACCTGCAGGACCTCTTTCGGACCGTGCTGGGGGAGGGGTCTGATTTCCCCATCAGGATTGACAGAGCACATAGGGTGGGACCTCCCAGACGAGCGAATGGCCCACCACCAGACATTTTGGCATTCCTCCCAGACTTCCCGCTAAAGGAAAGAATAATGTCGGAAGCGCGGAAAGAGCGATCCCTCACCTTTCGGGAGCACCCTGTGGCACTTTACCAGGACCTCTCCACGATCACGCTCCAAAAGCGCAAGGCCTTCAAGATAGTGACTGACTTCCTCAGGCAGCATGAAACGCCCTACTCGTGGGGTCACCCCTTTCGAATTATCTTTAAGTGGCGAGGGGAGACACATCAGTTGCGATCCCTGCAGGATACTTGCGAGGTACTAGGCATCACCACGGAAGGGGAGGACTCATCCACACCGCAGAGACGACGTGCGACCGATGGGGGATGGCAGAGAGTCGGATAACACGCGGGGGATCCCGCAAGCCAGGCTCGCCCACGATCAGGGCAGGAATGGAGAATGCCATCCAGACAGCCTCCGAGGCATTGGGGAGTACAGAGGAAGTGGCACTAACCGCTTAATGAAGCTCCGGGGGGAGTTCATCTTAGCATCACTGGTATTGCTGGCTTGGGGCGGGGGGGGGGGGCGATGGCGCTGACACGAGTGGCTGGACGTCCACTAAGGTAACACACCGTGGGCTAGTCCTTTGAGACTTGCCCGGGACTATTTTCAGTAATTGTTGGGGGGGTCGGAATGGGAAGGAGTTGAGTGTTGAGAGAAGGAAGGGGGGGGGACTGTTGGGTCGGGAGTTTCGGGACATAGGGGGGAGGGAATGTTGGGAGTTGAGGAAGGGGAATGTTGAAGGGGGAGAGTTGGGGGCTGCCCTACCCAGTGCTTTTACAGTATCTACAAGTAATGGTCCAGACGCACATGTTCACTTGATAGTCGTCAAGATGTCACGCATTCCAATTTGCACACATAGCCAGAGCAGTCCAGACCATCCATGGCAGAGTTAAAGGTAGTCACCCTGAATGTTAAGGGGCTGAACAACCCCACGAAGAGGAGGGCTGTACTGTCACTATTAGAACACTCCCAAGCAGACATCTGTTTGCTTCAGGAAACCCACTTATTGGCCGGCGATTGTCACAGGTTAAGGTCCCGCCACTTCCCCACGCAGTTCTTTTCCTCCAACACAACCAAAACGCCTGGGGTGGCCCTTCTTTTGTCCAAAACATTCAAGGGGGAGGTTCTGCACAAATAAGTAGAACAGAAGGGGAGGCTCTTGGCCTACAGATTGTAGTGTGGCTCACCGGTTAGAGGCGGCAGACCCGAGAGCAGAGGACGGCCCGGGACCAGGGTTCGATTCCCGGCGCGGCAGGTTTCTGGACCAGGGTCAGCGGACTCGATAATTCTCTCGCCTTGGTGCCCACTCTGATCAGCGATCACACTCGGCAACTCTGGGCATTAGCTTGCCTCATCTTCACTAACGGCCCCACCAGACCGCCGGGGATGCCTGGTCTCACCCTGGAGATACCCATTAAGGGACCATCTCTCAGGGAAGCCAGGAAGGGTTTCGCAGCGGTCGAAGCGCCTTGGGACCCTACGGGTATGTAGTGCGCTATATAAATGCCTATACATTTACATTTACATACAGATTTAAATTGGGTACCCTGGTATCAGTGCTTCATTTGTAAAATATGAAGTCCAGGTGCTCAAATGTTTATCGGAGGCCACACCCACTTCCTCCACTGGCTCCACCCACTTCCTCCGCTGACTCCGCCCACTTCCTCTATTGGCTCCAACTCCCTCCAGACACTTGTATCAAACACATAATTCCTAGCCAAAACTCTATCAGACCAAAATCCCTTCTCTATGGATATGAAATCTTTTCTGACTTGGAAATTGCAAGGCACCATTTTTGAGGACCAAATATTCAAGGAGACACAGAGACATCATCAACAATCCTAGGAACACGAGAGGTCAGCTACTAGCATGCTAATAGAACAGGAAGCCTTCTTAGTGGTGGCTATGGTACTCAACATTAGTTCGGTGTGGTGCCAGGAAAACGATGGCTAGGGTACTGATAACACCAGATAAAACACTAATTTACCTAGAACAGGCGCCAATACATGACCCTCTCAGCCAGCAATATTTAAAGTTAGCAGGCAGGAACATTCAGTGCTCCTGACAACTCATATATACTGAAAACCTAATCCACAAAGACTATGAGGAAGGTAAAGCAGGCACACTACTTGCGTGTCTGTGTAAATCCAAAATGAGCATCACACAAATGACACATACCTATAATCGGCCATGAACTGCACAAAACAGCATAAACAGCCTTTTTAGGCTTTTACACTGGCCTATATAGAGCACAGGGCCCTGAATCACTGGTTGATCTCAGCTCCTAAATGAATTGGATAGAGTGAACCTGACAGGATTCCCTCCAGAGAAGCAAGAAACTTTGAATATGCCCTTGATGGATTCAAGCTTAAGTAGGTAGTATAAAAATCGGCAATGGGAAAAACTCCTGGACCATATGGCCTGCCTGTTGCATTTTGCAATGCCCGGAAAAACTCCTGGACCATATGGCCTGCCTGTTGCATTTTGCAATGCCAAAAGGCAGTGCCACTGGAATTACCTATCAGAGAAGGGCCAAATTATGCAGCAGGGTTTAGTAAATTATGCAGGAAGACAAGGCAAATCATGCAGCATAATGAGGCACATTTTGTGATAGATCACTTTATTATTTTGTCAGCTTTACACTTGTTAATAGAGCCCTATTTAAATGCAATACATAATTCTCCTTCTGATCTCAACGGTTTTATCCATGTGCCTCTCCAGGGAACCTCTTCTCATTCCGCTGAACTCCAGTGAATGTGAGACACACCCAGGCTCTGACCCACAGACCAGCGTGTGCTACCCTGGTCCTGGAGTGCAGCTCTCTCTACTCTTCTCAGAGGGCCCCAGACCTTCAAGATGGATGAGGCTCCCTTGCGTCTGAGGCATAGGCCTATTTTGGTTAAGCACATTCTTCGTTGGGCCTTTTATCCACATACTACTTTATCATTGCAGAACTTATGAGAGTGCTATTAAACTTCTCCTTGCAAGCAGATGCTTGTGTATTCAGTAACCACATCACCCCCCTACCGCTCCCAGCTGATACTTTTGTTTTTTATTGCTGTAGTATCATGTAACATAATTGGTTGTTGTGGTAGATAAGTTTCACCAGTGCCGTATTTGGGCTTCCTCACACACAGGTGGTCGTTTATGCTTGGACCTTCTGCCTACACGTCTGTTTTTCCTCATACACACACATGGACTCACTCTCAAATACTAACACACATGGACCTACCCTCATACACACGTTCATCTTTCCTCACACACAATCCTGGACCTACCCTCATACACACACAGGCCTTTTTGTATCTAGCTGGTTTAAGCTTAGGCCAACAATCAGGTTTTGCAGTACCTCCAGGAATGGTGCTCTTCTCGACCCGTGGAAAACAATGCTATTTAAAAAAAAGTTGAGAAAAATAAAGTAGTGTTCCCCAGGCAAACTCTGTAAAGTGGTGCGAATGTGTTTGGGTGTGAATAACCTCAATCTGGTCACATTTTGTTTCTTCATATTTTGAACCTTTTACTTCTCTCCGTCCAGAGGCTGCACTTTTACATAGAAAAATGTCAGAAAAAGACATTTCCAGCAAAAGTGTTTTTATTTGGATCCATTTCACAGGGTAACAAATAAAGGAAAGGAGAGGTACAAGAGGGTAAGCACCATGTCTTGAAGTCCCGGTTTTCAGCAAGTGAGGAAGAGCGAGACAGAAACAGGGGAAATAACAGAAAGAAAGAGAGCAAGAGAGAAGAGGGGGGGGCAGCTGTCGGAGGCAGGAGAAGTGGACACTGTCCTTGTCTTCTCTGGGCAGGCCGTTCTCTGGGCCCGTCCCCAAACGGCCACGAACAGTCAAGCCTTATCTATAGGCTTTAGCCATTTCTGCCATCCTTGGACGCATTTGTAAAATAAACAAGCGGGGGAACGGATTCAGTTCAATTAAAGAAGAAGGGGCCCTGCCCTGGTGATCCCTCTCACTTCGACCACTGGGCGAGCCAGAAGCTCACTAGGGAAAATAAAGCATGCATCACTTAGGAAAACACAGAGGTGTGTGTCAGCAATGTACTCAACATAGGGCAGACAATCACAAGGAGCTGCAGCACGTCTAACTCTAGCCGCAGAAGACATGCATAGCAAGGAGCAGATAGGACAACAAGGCCCAGGGGCAGTAACTGACAAGGCTGTCGGAGAGGGCACTCTAAGGTCCGAAGGCAGCACAATAGCACATTTCAAGCTCGCAAACTGGGTCAAAAATACTCTAGGCACTAAGTAGTAAAACATAACAGGTCGTGAGATAATGGAGGACAGCGGAATACCTCAGCCTCACGCCTTAAACCACCAGAAAATGCTGTTGTAATCCCCTCAGATGCTAACCCTCGGCATGCTTAATTGCTGTTCTGAAATGGATAGTAGTTAAGGAGCACAAGCGCATAAAGCGGCTAGGCTTTTGCTGCATATCACGATGGCGCTTTCATTACAAATACACTTACGTTTTGCTCCATTGGCACTCGGTGTTTCCCAGTTATGATGCAATAATAAATATTATACATTGCACAGAGGATACTGCTCACAAAGGAGGGTGGACCGAAAGACCAGCCCAAGTCAACCACGCTGACAGTAACCATTGCTCTGCATTACACTTAAATAGCTGGCAGCCAAACATTCTTCTGCTAATGCGCAGCACAGTGGGAGACGCTGGTTTTACTCCGTATTTCTGCTGTCCACCCCTGGAATTTTTGATTCACCAGTAAAGTTTATGACAGTGGTATACTTACTGCCTCAGCTATGAGAGGTTTAGTGTATATTTTTAAGCAGCGCTCATATTATTCTTCCTTTGTGTAAGGAATTTTAGCGGAAACGAAAAGTCTCTTTTACAAGGGAGAAGGGATAATTTGTGAAAGCGGACTACTAATTGTGTTACTGTGGGCCGATTTTAGTAAAAAAAATAATAGGCCCCAGTAACAAAACCAGCCCGCTTTCGGCCTGGGGGGAGGGGCGTTTACTGCACATGGTGCCCGGCTCCAGGAGCATGATTGCTCGGATCAGAGTCACTGACTCATAGTCACATCAGGGCCACATGAACCCCCGCCCCACATGCCCAAACCCGCAAATAACACAATGACACAAGTATTAGGTTTGGGTAAAAATTGCTGCAGGTTTATTACATACAACATATGTAATGACGGTGGGTTAGCTTACGGGCGATCCTAGGGCAGGCCGCATTCTCACCACCTGCCCGCCTGTTGAGCCAAACAACACAGTGGCGAACCACCCAACTGTTGTACAATTACCATAATTATAATGACACGCCCATTGCGGAGCGTGACTAGGCAAACCCCCGGTTGCGCAGGCCCACAACCGCCCGAAGGACTACTGGGGCGCCGACATGGATTCCTGCACCTCCCATGAGGTTACAGGTTAGGCTCTGAGGTTATGCTCTGGCACCCCTATGTGCCCGCTGACGTCCAGCGTTTGCACCTCTCTTCTTCCGGATCGTCCAGTAACTCCGCCTGCAACGAAAAAGAAACATATTAAAAGCTCCCCCCGGAGCCCCCTCAAGCCGACACTCTGGGTTCGAGGAAGGGCGGGAAAAGAGTGTCCCAACATGGAACTGCGACGTCCGGGGCAGCAAAGAGGCCTCCCCAGCAGGGCAGAGGTCTGATGTACTCCAGACGGCTCCTCCCCACCGCCCCGGACGTGCATCACTACCAGTCTCCACCAACCAGGGGAGACTGCCTCAGGAGAGGAACTACCGCGTCATGCGGGGGCGGGACAGCCCTCCGTGACTAGGAGCCCGCCCTCCTGATGGCCACTGCGTGGCCTCGGGCAGGCGCATAGTCACATCAGGGCCACATGAACCCCCGCCCCACATGCCCAAACCCGCAAATAACACAATGACACAAGTATTAGGTTTGGGTAAAAATTGCTGCAGGTTTATTACATACAACATATGTAATGACGGTGGGTTAGCTTACGGGCGATCCTAGGGCAGGCCGCATACTCGCCACCTGCCTGCCTGTTGAGCCAAACAACACAGTGGCGAACCACCCAACTGTTGTACAATTACCATAATTATAATGACACGCCCATTGCGGGGCGTGACTAGGCAAACCCCCGGTTGCGCAGGCCCACAACCGCCCGAAGGACTACTGGGGCGCCGACACGGATTCCTGCACCTCCCATGAGGTTACAGGTTAGGCTCGTAACTCCGCCACAGCCCGTGAGGTGGTTCCCGCTGCCGCACGGGCCCCCCACCAAAATTACTGCTCTTTACCTGCAACCTACACCTAGAATTGCAACCTCCAGACAGAGGAGGAACAAGGCAACGCCCATAGGCGTGGGGTGCCACCATCAGGCACCAATAAACCTGTCCTACAACCCCTCAGGGAAACAAAAGGGATAGGAAGGGGGCCCATACTACTGAGGCCCCAGGTAACATGAAATAGGCTGTCCAGCGCAAGCCGCTGGGACACCAACATATCCCTTCCCCCTGGGCGTCAGGAAACTGCGCCAAGGAGTCACAGATACATCTGAATCACTGTCTTCATAATCCAGCAGGGAGAGGAAGTGTGCTTACTGACACGAGGGAATATGAGGGCACCGAACATACTATAGAACTAGGACGAGTCCCAGTTAAGCGATAATCCGGGTCCACAGGCCGAACAGCCGGCATCCCCTGCCCTCTTAGGTTTATGGCTGGAAGCGGCTACAGACATAGTACAGATAGATAGCTAGACTGAAGGCCGACTACGACCACTTCCCGGGGACCGCAGCGCCTGCAACAGAGAGGCCCCTCGGCTGACCTGCGCAAGGGCATGCATGGATAAATGCCAGCCACTCCGACACCAATAGCCATCCACCCGGGAACAATCCCTCTACCCCAATAGGGAAGACTATCCCAGGCAAGAGACCAGGTGATGGGAAGGGCCCCCCCAGCAGAGAATCCCTCCCGGATAAACAAGCGCTGTCACAAAACCAATCAACTGCCCGATTACGCTTCAGCCACTAATCCCCACAGGATACAGAAGTCTATTGCAGTACTCAAATGCATATATCGGAGTGACTAGCGAAGTGGTCTTGCAAGAGATAAACTGAAAACCACGGGGGCAGCTGAAAACACTTGCCCCCCCTAGGTAATGCATTAATTCCTAAATAAGGCAGGAGAACCAAAGGAAGGGGGGGGGAATGACTATGACGTAAGACCCTACCAAACATGGGAGAGCAACACATGTGCCGTTATCAAGGGTGCACAGGTAGAATTTCTCAGTTTAAAGTGGTTGCCATTATTGCAGTGCTCTCTATGTACCTGTGTTGGTACCCTTTGTTGCACACCACGCCACTTCTCTTAACGCACTGTTTGCTATTTTTCACGTGCTTATCTTAACACTTGCACCGGTGCAAACATAGCCTACGTAACGTTTGTTCTTGTACTTGGGTGTCTGGTGTGCACTGCGTGCTAAACCTATTGCACCCCACACAGGGTGGCAAGTTTGCCGACGAGCCTGGCACAATCACTTGTGTTGCACCCCCTTAGCCTGCCCAAAATAATAGGGGGGGTACTATCAACTCCTAGAGTTCTAAGCATATATATGATTACCCTAGTTAGTAATTCAACACATGTAGATCCATTCAGAATTCTCAGGTGTAACTCAATACTTAGCCTGGGCTGTCAAGCAATTACACCCCCAGTATTTCAAATAATAGCCAGCCACCTGTTTAACTTACTGGAGTAATTACGAGGACCCATACATAGCTGACAACGTCTGGGAATATGTAGGTGGCCTATCCAGTCATTTTTGTTTATGACGTGACATAAGAATGTCTATGTCCAGCACTTCACCGCATGTTAGAAAAGGACTAAAAGAGATCGGCCGTTGTGCCTAACTATTAGGATGAAGACCTCTTTGTGGTAAATGGGGTCAAGGTAACGTCAGTGCTTTGAAAATAACAATACATAAAAGATACTGGATTTTCTTTGGAGAATACCTGCGCGTCAGATACATGGCAGAACTATCAAATTAAAGTAGTCGTGCGTTGCCCAGACGACAGGTTACTTACGTAACATGGGCCGAAGTGCAGCGCTATCTATAGCTGTGTTGCGCCTTGTTTACTTTGAGCATGAATCGCAAGGTTTGGGTGCGTGGTGCCTGTCTAATAGGGCAATGAGTGTGACATAGGCACTGTTAAGAGGAAGAATATGGGCCCCAGCAAGGAGAAAGGGTGATGAAATTGCAGCCATGATCACTAGAGTAATGTCACTTTACCCTGAAATACAAGCTCCTACCGTGGACCAGAAGGAGCCACATTGTAGGGTAAACTTCCCCCGGCTCCGGGGTTCCTTCCAAGGAGTACAGATGGGGTAAAAGACCGCCCCCACCCCATATACACAGCCAGTTGCCTGCTCTCTGGCTTGGGCCACCCCTAAAAGTGCGCACTAGACCCTTAAAACACCCCACCATCTGCACATAATATACTCTTGCAGCATGCCTACCGGACCCTTTTCCACTTGTAACGACCCACAAGCTAACACGTAAAGGAACTCAGGGAAGCTGGTCTTGCCAAACTGGTCTGGTCATATAAGAACAGGTGTAGGGTCTTATACATAATTTCTTGTCCTGCATACAGCTAAAATATTATCATGCCAGTTCTATCACATGCTAAGCTGATGACATCCTCCCACCCACACCATTGCTGATAACCTGTAATTCTGGCCTATAGATAGATGAGGGAGTACCAGGGCTACATAAGGGTAAAGTTATAAGCTATAGTATTAAGCTATAGAGGAAACCGAACATATCCGACATGATGACCAGTGTCCCTACCACTTCCAGACTTTACAAGGGGCAAATCAGTCGTAGAGCATCTATTTCTTAGCCCGAATGAGCCGGACATACTAGGATCTCAATGGCAGCTCATGCTAAAACCCAGGACGAAAGAACAGATAAAAACGGATGGGTAGCAAACGGGCGGGGCATCATGTCCTAATCGTGCCTGCCACTCGAAACCTAACCAGGCCGCGCCTGGGCTAAAACAACATGCATCAAGTCCTAAACCCAACAGGTATAAAGCATGCGACCGACATCTGATAGTCATCTGAGGATTGAATGTACTCAATTTCGCAACGGAATGTATAGGAAGAAAAAGTAGCTGGTCTCAAGAAGGGGGGGGGGGGTACCTCTGTTGAAGGGGGGGGGTGGCTATTGGCAGGCCAGCCAAGCCAGCGCATAAAATACGTGTCGCTCAATAAGCCTAACCAGGGGTCTGGATGGTGAGGGCGAATGCCCCAACACCGAGAACCAGGATGCTTGTATCCAAACCAGGGAGGGCCAGGATTGGCAGGAAGGGCTGGACTATTCCCAAGAGAAGACGAGACTAGAATAATACACATATAGGAGCGTCTATACTGGAGTGGCGAAGAGAGCTACCGGACGAAGATGGATGCAACCCATCGCAAAGACTGTGGAGGGACTCTGAAGGGATTCCGCGCTCCGCCCCACAACCTATGCGTCTAGTAACTGAATGACAATTTGCATCCCACAAGTGCACACGTGTGCCAAGACAGCCCCAGAAATGCTTCGTAGCCGGGCATAGCTCTCTCCAGCCCTCGTCTAAAGTTCTGATGCTTGAAAGATGACCTGCGGCATCATCGTACTCGAATAAAGGATCCGAACTGGTAAGGAATGACTAGAATTGAAAGAAAACCGATATCCAGGCAGGAGCATCATGCCCGCGATTAACGCCTGTCCACGCACTCACCGACCGCCACAACCCGTGGCCGACCATTGGCTAACCCTGGGCATCAATTGGCGCGTGCCAGCAAGTTTAATCAGGGCAAAGCGAGTTTCATCAACTAGGGGAAACAACGTGGACAGGATTATTTCCCTGGAAGTGGGTCAGGGACCCAGGGCCTGGGAGGGGTGGGGCGCATTGAGGTGCCTAAAGGGGGACACAATGAGTAAGGCCCGCAACCTAATCCTGTGTGCAACAGAGCAGCTGGATATGAAGGTGAATGGAAAGCTCCAGGAAAAGTCTCTCGCGATGTAGAAGTATTCAGTATAGGGCATGTTTCTCACATGCATTTCATTTGTTTTATAGCACCCAGAGTAGGGAGTCAGAGCACTTAACATCCCACACACGCATTAAACAGGACGATGAAAATATAACCAGACAAGCCTGATAACAAGGAGTGGGAAAGAAATGCATCCCTACCAGGACAGAATCTTTAAGAGTGTTTGGAAAGGCAAAGCACAAACTCTGGACTCAAAACATCGACAGTGGTTGGAATTGGCATTATAATAGGAGAGCATTCCTAACCAAACCAACCCATTTTGGGAACATTAGGGTAATGTAAAGGCTGGGGGAAACCATAAGGATTCAAACCTTTAACTTGCGGTTTGCAGGCAACTCTTTGAGGACAGTTAATTGCATCACTGTACTACTTTAGGATTGTAACTTATAACTGAAATAACAAGAGTATCTGTGACAAAGCTGAAACCCATTGAGCTATCCCTGAACCAAAACCAGGTGAGGATGTATTTCCGGACGAAATGGCACGCGCGAGGCACTGCTTAGGCAACGCAGCGCAATACCTAGCTCCAGTAGTATTACATGACACATGTTTTCCGGCACGGGAAGAAGTGCATGGCACCTAATGCGTGGGAACCGGGTAGAAGCCTCCCCGGGATGTGACCGACCCGGGCCGAGACCCCTCAAAGTCCTTTGCCGTAGCTCCTGCAGACTCGCACCAACCAGGTCAAAGCTGGCGAGACAGACACCATGCTACCGAAGGTATTTCAAATATATTCTGGCTTTAACGCAGCGCAGCAAGCACACGGATATACCGATTAATGTACACAAGCTGGGCATATGCTAAAGTGTTTTTACGAACGTGACCACAGATCTCACATAATATGCGCCAAGCAACAACTCAAATGTAGAATATCCTGTATGGGCCGGCCACAGGCAGCCTACACAACGTCGGAGAATGTGGACACGGTAGGGACCTTCCTGCACTGAAGTACCCCAGGCAACAACTCAAATGTAGAATATCCTGTATGGCCCAGCCACAGGCAGCCTACACATCGTCGGAGCATGTGGACACGGTAGGGACCTTCCTACACTGAAGTACCCCTGATATGCAAAGGATCTCTCATGAGCAATTCAAGAGCACAACGCCGGCTAAATTCACTCGCTGTGGACTAGCAGGCTGAAGAGTACAAATAGTCACTCGCCGACGCACCGGAGGTTACTGCCTAATTAAGTAGTAACATGAATATTTTGACAAGGACGACGAATTCGCGTGTGCATACACATGCCAGAGGAGCGAGTTATCGCACCACCCTTGGGATGCTTGCCGCGGCAGATTGTAACACGTACAGGAAGACTGCTAGCCTTAAGAAAATTAGATAGCCAGGGAAGTATACACATAGCAGAACCGTAGGCAGAGTGCTGTCCCACGCGGGAATGTGACGCTCGTGGAGTCCCACTCCCGCGTGGACCGACCTCCGCGAAGCACCTAGCCTCGGCACCTTATTACACACAACATACCTGCACCCTTTGCGAGCACCATAAATAACGCACACGCGCACAACATAGAACCATATCCACTGATCTGACACGCCGCCCCCACAAGAATCTAAATGTCCGCCCGACAACAATACCCCTCCAAGATGGCCACCGGAAATGCCGAAATGGGAGGGGGGGAGGAGGGGGGGGTGTCCGAGGGCACTGAGCTTGCCGAGAATACGGGAGCAACTTTGCGGGATCTGTACAATCACCCCCCCCCCCTCCCCCAAGGCCGGATCACAAATGAAGCGTGGAACGGGACTAGCGGGTATTAGGGCAATACAGCGGGGCCCGACATGTACAGGCCGGACCCGCACTAAGCGTAAAACCACCATAGGAGGAAAAAAGGCTGAGGGGCCCGGGAACGAAACCGGAAGGTTTGGGGACGGGGGCCGTGTTACATGAAGCGCCAGTTGAAACCCGAGCCTCCCAGGACAAATGCGATGTGTAGCTCAGAATTAGCTCGTTTACAAGCGCTTAGAAACCTAGCTCTCACACACACAACCACAAAATTCACTCTGAGAGAACTGAGCCCGGGCGCCATGGCGCATGGCCAAGTCACAAGAACGCCTACGGACACAGCCTGGAAGGGGATCCTACCTGGCGAATAATTCATCAAGCAAACAAACGCATTCGAAGCCTAAGACATAACCGTCGCCACGAAGGGAACGCACAAGAAACTTAGCCTACGACAGCAGCGCTACTCCAAATGTCCGCACATGCGTCCGCGGATAAGCACGCACCTCGGGAAAATATAGGGGACAGACGAAACGGCCATCTGCCCCCTTACTTCTCTCATAACGCGCTGGGCCTGAACAAAACTAGAACGGACTCGTAGCCTAGCAATCCTCATCATGCTCTATGCATACCGGTGAAGAAAGGCGCCTTAAATGCCCCACATTATGTAATCGTACCCCTGGAGGGAGACGTAACGAAAGGCACCGAGAAACAATCAATTGCTCCGTGGGGACACACACTCACGAGCTAAGGTAAGCGCCACGGAAGCATATGCAGGAAACAAGATGCTGGAGTGGTAGTACCCCTGGAGGGAGACAACAAACAACTGCTCCGGTGAGACACGAGCTCACGGGCACAACAAGAATAAGGGCAAGGACTGCTCAAAAGTCCCATGCATTAACCAAGTGTTACCCGACGCGTGGGGGAGGACCGCCGGGGCCACACCTGTGACCCCCATGCCCCCGAACAAGACAATTGCCTACAACCCACCTAAGTCATCCCCACTCACCACAGGCAACACGGACCGTCGAACGCCGGGTAAAACGTCGCAAAACGTCGCAAGACCGGACCTCTGGAAGACGGCCAGAGGCCAGACAAAGAGTGTCCTAACATGGAACTGCGACGTCCGGGGCGGCAAAGAGGCCTCCCCAGCAGGGCAGAGGTCTGATGTACTCCAGACGGCTCCTCCCCACCGCCCCGGACGTGCATCACTACCAGTCTCCACCAACCAGGGGAGACTGCCTCAGGAGAGGAACTACCGCGTCATGCGGGGGCGGGACAGCCCTCCGTGACTAGGAGCCCGCCCTCCTGATGGCCACTGCGTGGCCTCGGGCAGGCGCAGAGTCAACACGTATCGTACTTTGCTTAGTGCTCGGTTTACCAACCCCAACCACTACGCTTCGGTGACTACACTCAAGCGATAAAAAGCAGCTTTGGTTTGTTACTAGTACTACTTACTGCGGTTACGGACTGGACTGGTTGCAGCTTTTATTAAGAGGCCCGATGCTGCTCTCTCTGCTGCGCTGCACAGTTCACTATTGTTTTTCAAATTACAGTGCCGCCCAGCGTCGAGCCGAACAGACTGCCTTTGCCGTGCCTTCACACATGCGCAATGTGCTCATGATTGATGACGGGCGGGGCGGCCTGGCAGGCTTGGAATTGTAATAAAAACGTTACGTAAAGCATGCTGCTCCAGCAGCCCCAAGACACCACATCCCGTCCATCGGGCAACACTGATTGAAGGGCGGCATGGATTTGATATATAATCGGCTAAGCACTCTTCAACGGGGAGACAGTGTTGATAGTCAATCATCTTGTGTGACTGGACACACGTGCGCTGTACTTGATGTGAGTTGGCATCGGCACGCAGGTAGACCCGGCCCTAATAATTAGGTGCCGGTGCTAAGCACCGGAAAGCACCGGCACAAATTAAGCACTGCCTGGTATTCACGGTAGGCACAGTTTACGGCCCAAACGAACAACAAGATAGATTCTTACGCAAGGCACTAGAGGATATCACAGCTTCACCAGATACACATATTATATTGGGGGGGACATTAACCTGGTCTTTGACTCTTCAACAGACAGATCAATGCAGCGGCACCCGCAGACGGGTGAACTCTCGCAAGCGGTGAAGGCGCAGTTAATTGATTCCGACCTACACGACCTCTGGCGCGAGCTCCACCCCACCGACAGGGACTTTTCCTATTACTCACACGCGCACAAGACATACGTTAGGCTAGATCACCTGCTGGTCTCTGGACCGGTCCGTAACTTGGCTTCCGCCTCAGACATGGGTGTCATTTCTCTTTCAGACCACGCCCCGGTCTCGGGGCCCTTCCTTCTCCGGCAGGGCTCTGCCCGGAGGGGAGTCTGGCGACTCCGAGACACGCTCCTACATAAAAAAGCAGTAGTGCAGAGTATTATGGACTCAGTGAAGGATTTCCAGCTACACAACTCTAACACTGATACTTCACTATCGACTCAATGGGGGGCCCTTAAGGCAGTGCTGCGGGGAGAGTTCATAGCAATTTCCGCAGCGGACAATCGCGAGAGGAAAACAAAACGAGATGAACTCACCCAGAGGGTCAGGGAGCTGGAGCACGTACACCATCGCACTGGGGCTCCGAGAGTTTGGAAGCAGCTGAAAGTGGCTAGAAAACTCTTGTCCTCATTGGACTTAGATAGGGCTGAATATGCTGCGCTGCGCCTAAAACACGCCTATTACACGGGAGGGGATCGCTGTGGCCGCCTCCTAGCAGCCAAACTAAGAGTGGCTCATCAGAGTCGCCAAGTGAAAGAATTGGCAGGGAACGCGGGGCAGGAGATTTCAGGCGACGAAGAAATTGCTGAGACCTTCCGTCAATTTTACGCTGACCTGTATGCGGCGGAGACCGCACACATGGAAGACCCAGATGATTACCTTGATTCGGTGACCCTATCATCCCTGACCCCCGAACAAGCAAGCTATCTTGAGAGAGAAATTAGGATTGAGGAGGTGATAGCAGCGATCTCTAAACTCAAATTGGGGAAAGCCCCAGGCCCGGACGGTTACACCGCCCTCTTCTATAGAACGTTCAGCACGACACTGGCTCCGGTCCTGACCAAACTGTTTAACTCCTTCTCCGACCCAGGTGCCATCTCTCCAGACCTCCTACAGGCCACGGTATCGGTAATTCCTAAACCGGGGAAAGACAGGAAACAATGCGGCTCCTATAGACCGATCTCCTTACTAAATGTAGATTTGAAAATCTACACGGGGATCCTAGCAACGAGACTAGCACAGTACCTTCCCGGCCTGATTGAACCGGATCAGGCTGGCTTCGTGCCTGGACGCCAGACTGTGGACAACACTAAGAGAATAACACACATCCTAGATACTTGGTGGAATGGAGTAGGTGGGAATCCGATAAACACTGGCTCTTCCAGGACCAAGCCATAGCCGGACGCCCCTTACAGGAAATTCCATTCCTTCGCAGGCCACACCGCCCCCCGAATCTCTATGCTTCTTATATCACGCGAGTGCCGCTGAGAGTGTGGGACACTACCTACCGCGCAATTGAACTCACCTCATTTCCCTCACCGTTCACGCCGATCATAGACAATCCAGATTTCGCACCAGGAACGGAGCAAGGGGCCTTCTCACACTGGAGGGACAGGGGCTGCAGAGCACTTTTCCACATGTATACTGCTGAGGGGGTGATTTCCTTCCAGGACTTTAAAGATGAGTACCAGATGACCGAAACAGACCGCATGAGGTACTGTCAGGTTCGACACTGGGCCTTACAGCCGAGTGTTAGAGAATCAGCAGATAGGAAGTTACTGCTATATGAAAGGTGGCTAATTACCCGCACCTCAGACGCCAAACTCATAACGGACCTATACAAGATGCTCCAGCTCCCGTCTTCACACTTCCACATTCCTGGCTGGGAACGTTGGAACAAGGAACTGGGGAGAACACTCAGCCATAAGGAGTGGGACCAAATTTCACACAGAGCGAGGCACTCAGCCTATCACGTGGGCCTCACGGAAACCTTTACCAAGGTTTCCACCTACTGGTATTACACCCCGGAACGATTGCATGAAATGAACAGGTTCCTTAGCGACAAATGCTGGCGCGAGTGTGGGCAGATTGGTACGCTAACACACATCCTCTGGGACTGCCCCGTACTGCAAGCCTACTGGTCTGCGGTGATAGATGACATTGATGCATGCTTTGAGATTGAACTGCCTCGGTTTCCAGCGTACGCTCTGTTGGGTCTTCCAAATGGCTTAATGTACCCGCTGAAATCTAAGAGGGGAAGGCAGATTGCTATTATGCTAGGCTCGGCAGTACAAAACATACTGATACACTGGCGCACACCCACCATTCCATCTCACACAGGTTGGCTTCACAGGTTGTGGCATGTTCTGGGGATGGAAAAGCTATCTCTCACGTTAGCGGGAGATGTCACTGGTTTTGAGGAGCTGTGGCAGCCCTTTCACTCGCTATTGGCCACAGAATTCAAGGAAATTACATGCCCTAGATACCTAAGACTGCTGAGGCTTACGCCCCGTTGTGAAGCACTGTTCCATTGGAGGGAAGGGAATAGGGCCCCACGAGTGAGAATGGGACCGGGATGGACTACAAAGTAGACGGTTTATTTCCACACTATGCAGCACTGGGCAGGGCGGGTGGCGGGGAGGGGAGAGTTGTTGGGGGGTATTGTTTACTTACAGAGGGGTACAGGACTGTACGAAGATGCTTCTTTTCTCCATTTGCTTATTTCCACGCAAGACGCAGGACACTGAGACAGCCTTAGGGCTGGGACATGGGTACTTTAATCCTGGGACGCTTCCTGCCGCTACCATTGCATATCTATATGTTTGTTTTACTATGCAGCTGTACCTTTCTAATAAAATACTTTAAACCCAAATAAGGTATACAAACAGCTTTGTCATCAGGTATGGATGTAAGGAAACACATAAAAGAAAAAGTTTGGAGTTATCTATATACTCCGCATTCAATTACTGGTTTTACCCCTTTTTTCTTGTTGAAGGGAAGGGATGCAAATGATATTATCAAACCTGTTTTTGATAAAAACTCATCTTCGCTTAATAAGTTAGGCTTTACCACTGCTAATTCAATTGATGAGTGTGTTAGGGATAATTTTGAGAAAAAATATAAGTTAGAAAATGCTATTTCTCCAAATAACTGTGAATTAAAAACTGGTGATTGGGTAATTATTAAAAAACCCAAAAAAGTTGTCAAGGGCGAATCTAAGTTTTCTTTGCCTCAACAGGTTGTTAGATCATCTAATTCGTCTGTTATGATTAAGAACAAAGGTTGGTGGAACAAAAGTGCTGTTATTAAGCTTGAACCTTTTCAAAAGGACATTATTTTGAAAAAACTAGATCGTAAAACTTTTTGGGGAAATTCCTCCTTTTTGTGTTATAAAGACTTCATGGATGTTTTGCAACCATCTCATGCTTCGGATGTTGATGAACAAATCTCATCACAAGATCAAGTAGTTGTTGAAAAATCTCTACATGATTCTCATGTTAGTGAGACTAATTCTCAATCTTGTATCGATGAGGAAGAGGGTGAGAGCAATTTGATTGTTTCTGATGGTTGTGCAGATGGTTTGTTAGAAGTAGAAACTGCTGAAAATTCTGTAACTAATTCTGATTCCAATCAGACTTGTGAAAAAAGAAATATTGTTATTCCTTCCAAATTTAAAGATTATTATTTATATTAATGTTTGTTTTACTTGCTTTTGTTTTTCTTCTTTTATTTATGGAAAGGAGATGTTGTATCTGTACCTTTAATTTATTTAGTGTATGACATGTATTGTGTTCCTTAATGACATATACTGTATTCCATGTTCTATGTTTGAGTTCTGCTGTCGTGTCATTCTGTTCCGTTACTTGGAAACAACAGCATCGCTCTTTCATAGCCATTTCTTGTGGGTTTTAATCTTCACAGATTTATTCATAATAAATCTATCTAACAGAACTCCTGCCTTCTTATGTTGTTTATTATACTAAATACAACAGGACTTCACGACATCCGTTTTCTTTTCACGGGCCCGGTCAGGATCGAACAAATCTCTGAATACAGAGGGCAAAGTCAGTTAGAATGTCCGGTCGTGCTCAGAGGCCAGAGGGGGGATAAAAAAGGGCGTATATACGTGCAGTTTACCTCAATGAATGAGAGATCGGTGTGCTTCCAGACTGCGGGGGCTTGTCTTCTCAAAATCCTCTCGTGGCGACGTGGGACCAGGGGCAGTAAGGAATCTAGCTGCTCGGCCGGTTATATACTAGTCACGAGGGAATCATTACCAGCTGGGTCACAACGGTGCCTCGTGAAAGGAGGAAGGACTATGATCTTCAGTTTAGGCCGCCATCTTAGAGTGGTACTATTGAGAGTATATGCTATGCTTCTTTAGCTGTACGGGATTGAGCGCCATCTAGGCATATGTCATATAGTTAAACGGAATGGCAAATTTTCACCTCAGCCGGGCATGGATACAAAGGGGAGCCTGATTAAATCGACATCAGGAGTTTAATCGAGTCTTGTGTCTCTAAAGGAGAAAAGCTGTCTAGTGTGGTTGCTACATTTGACATTAGGCAAGGCAGTTCGGTTTAAACAGCACAGGTCTTTTTGGCCTGTTGTCTTATGACGGACAAAAAGGCCTGCATAGTTTAAACTTCTCAAACTAAGTTGTCCCAGAAAGCTGAGCTAGAGACATCAAAGGGCTCCAGAGCCCTCGGGAGCGGCGAGAGAGGCCGGTCCCTCCAATCCTGGTGCAACTTTCATGTTGCATGAAAGCAGCACCAGGATTGGTGACTTCAGCTTCCTGGACCCGCACTGGAGCCTGCCTTCCTGCCTGGACCCGGGCAAGGAGGACGTTCTGCCAGGATCAAAGATAAGTGTATCTTCATTTATTAAATACAAACTTTTTTTGTTTTTCCTCCAGCCTCACTACCCTGCTTACATATCAGCCGCCACTGCATACTGCTAGCCTGTCCCTCATGGCCTTTCCTGTCTTTGAGCCTGACACTGTCAGCTTGCACCTCTCAGCGCATCTCCAGCCTTGTCACAGCTCATTTTTCGCTCTCTCTGCTTCTCCTGCCCGCCCCATGGGTTGGCACTGAAAGCTCTGTCACGTGCATCTGTCTCGCAAATTAGTGTCTCCAGCCCCAGCCTATTCCAGTCTGGTACTTTCAAC
This sequence comes from Lissotriton vulgaris, assembly GCF_964263255.1. Taxonomy (NCBI): domain Eukaryota; kingdom Metazoa; phylum Chordata; class Amphibia; order Caudata; family Salamandridae; genus Lissotriton; species Lissotriton vulgaris. The sequence goes on from NW_028248459.1 coordinate 35,821, forward strand.
CTGTCTTCCGTAAGGCCTCTCCTGCCGTGCTCTTCCCGCCACTACCCGTCAGCTCTTTCGCCATCAGCCCTGGCACACCTCACAGCCGCTAACGCTGTGACATTACATTTCTCCTTCCGAGATGTGATGAAAGCGGCCCATACTCTGACTTTCACGCTAGTGTTGTTTCCAAAATTAATTCCCCGGCCCTCTGCCAGAGCGAGAAGCAACGACTCAGCCAGGAGACAAACACAGGCCTGGGCTGGGGGAGCACAGGCCGGGGGTCGGACACGTGGACCTGCTCTCCCAGCCAACAACCCCCGCCCGCCTCCCACTGACCCGGACTCTGAGAGACGGCGGTCTGAGCAGCTCGCGTGCTGCTGAAGAGCGGGCAATGTGAGGGTGGCGAAGAGTCGAGAGTGAAGGGGAGTTGAGGCCAGGGCCGGACTGGGAACTGAAAGCAGCCCTGGCAAATATTGACAGACCAGCCCCCGCCCGGCGCGTAGCGAGCGAGCGCAGCGAGCGAGCCCGACCACTACTAGGGGGGTTTGGGGGGGTTCTCCCCCCACGAAAATTTTGGAAAAAGACAGACCAAAATGGTGAATTTTACAGCACGTATCAACTTTCAAAGCACAGTAAATAGTACATGATGACCTTAAAAAGCACAAGGTTACCCACCCAGTCATATGTACCCATAGTCATTCTTTCATAGAGCACCAAAAATAGACACAAGCAGTGAATCGGAGAGAACAAAGTAAAAGTGAGACCCGCCCCCACATGGTATGTAGCAAGCAAGTGCAGTGAGCAACCACTACTAGGGGGAGATTGGGGGGTTGTCCCCCCTAAGAAAATTATGGATACAGAAAGGCCAAAACAAAGCATTTTTCAACACATTTTTCATTACATATTAGATTGTATTAACTTTTAAAGCATAGTAAATGATTACCTTATGGAGCACCAGGATACCCAGTTATAAATCACAGACATTCCTACAGAGCCTCCAGGTCACTGAGGCCAGAAACTATAGAAATAGCACACATAAGCACCAAGCCCAGAAAGCATGGAAACGGCATACATAAGCACCCAGGTTACCAGAAGGCATGGAAATGTCTCACATGGCACCCTAGCCAGAAAGCCTGAACAATTCACACAAAGGCACCCAGGCCAGTGGCACTGGAACACTTTTCAGAGTGTGGGTGCTGCCATCAATGTAGCCTGTACATCAATGAAGTCATGGGATTGTGAAAAATTCAAGAATTACACAAACAACAAGGGTAGCAATTCAGCCATGCCTATTCCGGGACATATACAACTTAAAAGTATATGGCAAGCCATTTAAATACACTGCACGCAGCACTCTGCCTTATGGAAAGGGCTTGCACTAGTGGTGACATCCTGGTGACGTATGTAGTAAAAGGAAATATGTTTTGACCTGGCAAAAGGTTCCTTTTAGCAGGTCAAAATGGCAATTTTACAACTGCACAGGCAGACTGCAATGGCAGGCCCTGTCCTTGACACATGTTTAAATAGGCTACTTATGTGGGTAGGACATTAAGTGTTGCACGCCCACTAGCAGCATTTAATTTACCATCCCTGGGTACATGTAGAGCCACATTTCTAGGGACTTACAAGTAAATTAAATTTGCCCATTGGGTGTTAGCCAATTTTACTATATTTAATGGAAGGAGCACAAGCACTTTAGCACTGGTTAGTGGTGGTAAAGTTCACTGAGTCCTAAGAGCCAACAAAAATGGCCTATTTTGCTGTCATAAAGCATATCAAACATGAATTTAATTTCACACACACCAGGCTGCATGGGACTTTACACATTGATCCATCCATGTTAATTGGTAAATCAGTTGTCAAGTGACTTCACAACTGATTTACCAATTACAATGGATTGATGTGTTTTGTGTTGTGTACACCCTGTATGAGTCGCGCCAATTTGATGCCCTATTTAGCAGGGGCTCTGATTGCTGACATTGTGCACCACTTGCCTGCTCTGAAAATTAGCCACAATGTCACGGGGTAAATTTGAGACGGGTCCCCCCTCACAGAGGAGCTGCAGCGACAGCCCGGGATTTCTCAAAGTCCATGCGCTCCACCAGTGATGCCCCACAAAGCCTTCAGCACCGTGAGCAATGGGCCAGCTCACCAGGCCGGCCTCCACCCACAAACCGGGCTGGCCACACTGTGGCTGACAGACACCTACCAGCCAGTGGCTAATTCCACGTCAGGGGCACACCCACAGTGAGTGAGAGGGCTCAAAAGACCACATGGGGAGGCCATTGTCTGCCCACCAATGTGGCCTAGAGAGGAGGAGATGGACAGAGAGATAAATGGAAGGGTAGACGCAATGGTGCAAGGGACGGATGGGTGGATGTATTGAGGTATGGATGGGTGGCTTGATGGATAGATGGATTAGGTAGGTAGTCATGTAGGAAGATAGACAAACAGATCAAGAGACTCCAGCACCACCAATAAAATGTAACTTTAAATGTGGATAGACACTAACATTTACATTTAAATGTAGATAGACATACGGACAGACAAGACAGAAAGACAGGCTGACTGACTCCGTAGAATACATAGCATGGAAATGACCTTATATGCATACAACAGAGTATATCGAAGAAAGAACGTGAGAAATCAATATTAAGGAAGAATTTAAAAAAGAGGGAGTAAACGAAGTTAATGGAGTAAAATCAGGACTTGACAAATCAATGCAAAGTATGTTACTAGAGGGACAACACAGATCACACAAACAGACCAGTCTCTAACACAGAGAGGGAGGTACGCAGGACGTCTTTATGGAGGTAACTGGGAAAATATGTGCTCCTAAACAGTCAGACCCCACTGTTTAAAAACAGACTAACTGGTGTTTACTCTGAGCACGTCTTCAAAGCCGTGAGTGTGACTCAAGCAAGACACATCATCACATTCAATTAAGGTCATCAAACATATGCCCTTAAAACTACAACTAGAGCAGTTTTCCTTGTGGCCTGCTTGGCGTGAATGCTCGTGCCTTGAGCACCCGCACCACCCCCAAGGTTTTAAAGCGCTATGTTTTGGTAACGCAAAAAGAAATAGTGTTATTGGCATTTTGCTCCGTTTTATCCCTTTTTGTTCTCACTTCTCAGGCCCATTTAAAGTGCGGATAATGGACTCTGCATCCTTTGCCCTCACAAAACAACTTCAGCTGGATCTGCCGTGTGTGCCGCTTCCCTGGTGATCAGTCCCAGGTTCTGAGTACTGTACAGACATGGATGGGCACAGACAGACTTGCCTTTGGCGCCCCTTCAGTACTTCAAAATTTAAAACAGGAAGAAATTGGTGCAGGATAAGAGGCTATCTTCCAACTGACTTCCAATTGCTACTCACTCCAAATTCCCTACCCATTCTAAATTCCAAAAATCAACACATACTCATTCTCACTTTCCCTTTTCCAGTTAGGCAACATTCCAACGACAACTCAACTCAAACCTACAATTCTCATCATAAAAATGAAGCGCTTTGGCTCTTGGTTATGCACAGATATAGATTTAGAGCTCAGGCAGGGCTGGACTGGAAGATGGTTAAATCAGCTCCAAACTACAGGGGGTCACAACTGTAATTGGGATATGCGGATATGTGCAGGTCATAGGAGCCGATCCTGCTCTAAAAGCAGCCATCTAGCCTGTAGTCTATTTGGTAAATGACAGAGTGGTTCTGTGTTCAGCTCAGCCCGGGCTCAGAATGTTATCCTACAGGCCGAGTGTACTTATGAGCACAATCATTTCCCTGTAATCTGAGGGTGTGAGTTGTCGCCTATACTGTGCTTTTAATCTGCACAGTGAGCCTGGGGAAGCGCAAACCACACTGGATGCTCTGACTGACAGCCATAAATTACTTCATTAGTCCCTATGTAGTGCAGAGCGGTGATAAAAAAAATCTGATAGTGTATTTTTTTTCAGTTCAGGCCTACATAGTTGATTGGGGAAATAGAGAAGTGGCTGCTAGGGATCGTTTGTGCGTAGGGATATGACCAGAGGGGGAAGCTACAGCATATATGTATTGCTATGGCAGCTTTAGTTGGTGATTCTACATTTAGACATGCAAATAGGGTGAATGTGAACACCTGGAAAGAAACAGTCCTGATTTAGCAGGAAAGCATCCCCAAATTACTTTAATGGAGTCCAAGCTAGTTGCCAGTTTTCAATTAGTAGTGAGTACAGTATGGCAACAATCCAAGCCCAAGCCTCATTAGAATACGCGAATATGACGCTGTGTCCTGCTCCAGGTCCGACTTCATACCCTAGAGCCAGAAGGCCAGGCCAGCCATTGCAGCCAACACTTCCCCGAATAGTCGCCGGTAGCCTCGAACTCAGAGGGTAGCATGCATCTGTGGATGTGCCTGAAGTCCACAAGAGATAAAAAGAGGCACTCTTTGGTGAAAAGGATGAGGATTTTGGACTGAAGTGCCTTACTAAAACCCCACAGTAAGGCCGTGTAAGGCGCAGGGCGCTCTGAAACATGTACAACACCTTTTACTATAGACTCCCAATGGGAGTTTAATTCAAAAGAAGCCATAATGTTGTTTATTTGGGAGCAAAAAATGCTAATTTGCCGTTGCTTGTGGTTCAATTTGCAGAGTGCTTTTTTTCGTGAGGGTATGGGGTCTAGGGCGGGGGGGGGGGTTTAAGAGTCAAGTGGCCCGTCTAGTGCTATCTTAAAGACACAGTCTCTACGACCATCTTCACAACCCCAATATGCAGACAGTCCGGTCTCAGCCAGTGGGCCCCACACCCTTCTGCTGTGAACTGTCATCATATTACAGACATAAACATGCTGTAAAACTCGTCCCATCATTTTACTAGTAAAGTGAGATAGCTCAGTGTATTGGGTGTCTGCGGCAGGAATCTGTGCTTAAGCTGCGGATTTCCAACGAGGCCGGCCTTCATTCGCCCAAAATGAGCTCCTACGTTGCGTTGTCCAAGTTCACCCTGTTGCAAACCTTTATAAAGATCATGTCACTGGCCTCACAGACAGACTGATTAAAAAACAAATGAGAGCATGTGGGGACAAGTTCCCTCTGATTCCTTTTTAGATTACAATAATTTGACCAACTCTAAGGAGTTCAAATGGGCCTGGCTCTGTTCAGAGAATGGGTAATGGAAAACAATGACTGCATGTGAAACAAGACCCTGACCGCGTGAATCTGCAATTTTACCAACAAAGAACAGTTTATATTCTCAAAGCTCTTTGGAGAGCATACCACTATATTCCAAGAGGATACTATGCTATCACCGAACTGTACAATTGGTAATAACAAAACCTGAGGGTTTCTGCCAGAGACGCTAAAGTTACTGGAACAGGTTTTCATTGAGCACAAAGGGTGGAAAAACTATGGCATAGAAACCAGACCAAAGTAGACTCTGTACCCTGTTACTTATTAAATGTATTCGCAAACTGGGTCGGTAGCAATGCAAGTCCATGCATTAATCTGGATCACTAAACCGTGGCTTCAGATTTTCCCAGCTCTTAGCAGAGCTCAGTTGCATTATTGGGAATTTATTACAAACATTTATACAACGGCAAGAGCTGAGCCATTTTTCAAGCTAATGTTTACCCCAACAAAAACGCAGAATAGAACACACGGTTAGTATTCACACTTTTAAAGGGATACAATATCTTATTAGAGGAGACAGTCCCCTCCAAGCAAACATGTGAAAAACAAAAATGGCAAAAACAAGATAACTCATCAGTATGATCTGGTGTGTGCCTATAAATGTTGGTATCTATTGGTATGTTCAAAGCAATACGCACAAGAAAATGTAGAAAAACAAGAATCGAACCGGCCTGCTATGTGGGCAAAGTCAAGAAATATACATACGGGTGGTCAATCATCAAAGATCATCTCAACAGTACCGATAATGCTCACTGTGTTTATAAGCACTGGAAAGTGCATGATGCATGATTTCTGTTTGACTTGACAGAGATTGGCCTGAGCTTGAACCAAAAGAATTTAAAATATTGCATGTCTTGTCAGAGGTATTACCGAGCCTCCGCTGTCCGCCCTAAGCATGGTTACCATAGCTGCCAAGGTTTTAGATTGCTATGTGTGATATTTTCATCATTTCAGTGTAACTATGAGTGACATTTCAACGACTATGAGTGACACTTTCTTGCAAGCTTAAGTCAAGTAATAAAGATGATGGAAGCATATAAATATCAGAAACCCTAGTCAGTGGTGGCTGGTGACATTTGAAAGTGGTGAGACGATTCAGCAGCAGGACTCGGGGTCACGGCTAACTCATATATGCCAATAAACCTGATTCGGGAGGGGCAACCCCTATTTTTCAACCCAACAACGACTATTTTAGGAACAGAGACCATATCAGCTGCTGAGTTTACAGTAGGTCGCCATATTGTCTTTTGATGGGCCCAGGTAGTTACACCTACAAGCATATATGCATTCTTTGAATATTGTCAGTATTATGAAGTGTCAGGTTGTTACTAAAAGCATCAAACGTGGCCCAAATGGTGGTGCATGTGAGACGCCACTTTGCATCAGCTGGCAAAAATCATTCCACAATTGCGCCTTTCAACACCATCAAGGAGCAAAATAGTTCTGCAAATAGATATACACTGGATATATTTCATTCAAAAGCAAACAATTAGCCCTGGTATAATATATAGCAGTAAGAAAGAGGTTGAAACAAATAAAGATGTTGGAGTGTGCTGTACATATCTTACACAGGAGATGATTTATGTTTGCCCAGTCACAAGAAGTAAGAAACGTAATTTCCTCTGTTTGTCTGCTGGTGAATATATGTGTGAATCAGTTCAAAACATGAATGCGAGCACTGGGAGGTTTAGTTATTTCAGAAACAGAAATGCTACTAGCAGTGTTAACCGGGCTCCCAATCTTTCATTTGAGCAGTGCAACAATCATTTTAATTAAATGCGGAGCACATTGGCCCAGCAGCAAATGACAGGCCACATGCAAAAGCCCAGGGCCTACAAAGAATTGTTTTTTGCTTGGGCGACTGGGGCTGCATTTAAGCTCTTCTCTTCGCAATGGTTGTCACAAATGTGTACCGAAACACGCATAACTCTAATTTCAATGTACCCTCCCATCCAACATGCAGTCTACCTCACGTTTTTTCCCTGTAGCATTCTGCATACACAAGCACCTAAGAGGAGCAAGCGCCAAAGATAGCCACCTTCCACGCTGTAATCTTGCCATGTTTTACATCTTCAGTCGTTTCCATCACCCAGCCAATTCTTCTGTTAAAGTAGTAACCGAAACAAAGAAATGTTTTTGAATACGATAGATCACCTGGCTCTGTGGGTTACATGTTCGATTCTGTCATGAATGTTAAACTTATGGATCGGATGTTTGAATACTGGCGCAAGGTCGAAAAATCCAATGCCATTGTGGTAGATAAAGGTAGCTTCTGTCTTTTGAGAGATACGAGACTGACTGAACTACCGAAACAAGCAGTTCTTGAAACATTCACGCAAATAGAGGCGGAAAGAGTTATGACTGGCCATCTTGTTTTACTGGACAGTCCAGTACATTAAGTCGTGTAACAGTGCTTCGGATTAGCAGTAATTCTGCAAATGTGTATACCAGCACTCACTCGTGGGTCTGAGAACTGGCCCAAACAGGATGTGTGAGCCCCCAACACACTGGTGCCTAGTGTTGTCGCAGTCGGGCAGGCAGACAAAAAACAGAGCACTGAGATTGAAAGCCAAATCGATCTGGAGAACACCATCCCAGGACTCGGGCCACTCTCTGTGACACGACTGACGTCACCCGGCCCAACAGCAGGGATCAAGAAAAGGGGGGGCCAATCGGCCCCCACGCACGCATGGCGGGGCCCGGCCCCTCCCATATCCCGTTCCCTTCGTGGTGGCTTGCCCCCGCCCCCTCGCCCCGGAAGTAGTTGTGCACTTCCGGGCCGAGGGGGCGGGGCCGCGACCGCAAAGGGGTTAAGAGCCTGGGGAGTGCGGGTAGCGGCCTCTTTGTGCCCGCGCTCCCCAGGCTCGCTCCTCGCCCCACCGTGGGGCTGTTTAATTTTCTCTTTTCTTTCCCTACAGGTTGCCGGGACTTGCTGCTGAGAGCTGCCGTGGTCGTTTTCGAGCTGCGGTCGGGGGGGGGCCAAGGGCTGTTTAATTTTCTTTTACTCTCCCTCTGCAGAATATACAGACTGGCAGCTAAGGCGTGCACAATCCCGAAGTGAATTCGTAGCCTTTCAAGAGGTCGGACCGGGAGAGCACCGAAGGACGCGCCGAAAACCGGACCAGCGTGCTCCTCGGGGCAGCAGGAGAGTCGGGCGGCCGCGCATCACGGTTTTCTAGGTGGCGAGCAGGCTGAACGGCAGGCGAGACGACGGGGACAGAGTGTGAGTAATCCCGCGCTATGGTGCACGGAGGGGTGTGATTTTCGCCATAATTATGTGTGCGTAACGTATGGGATGCGAGGGAACCGACACGATGTCCTAGAGCTTTAACTGGGATGGCGTAATGGTGGCTCAGTTGTTTGCAGTATGAGGCTGCCAATGCTATGATCACGGGTTCAATCCCCGTAAGGGACATACTTTCAAGGGCAGATTGTGCAAAAAATGTATGCGTTTTCAATTTTAAAAGTAAAATGTCCAGTCAGCTCGGTGACTCGTCGGGTGCTTTACCGCTTTCACACTAACACTAATAATCTCTGGGGACTGATCCCCGGGGCGCATCTGAGGGGCAGGGAAGGCTAGCGAGCGATGTAGCCGCTGTAATGGACTTTGGAGTCCGGATGTTCTTGGTGGCTGCTGGAAAACAAGATTGTTTCTCGATATATGATGCCTAAATGTAATTTTCAAAAATATTTGTAAAAACCCCAGATGGCACTAGTTGATAATGCTGCTGTACAGAGCGAGCACTACTTTAGTAGAAATGAGGAAGCTTTTGCGCCTTCCTGCTGACAAACTAATGTTAATTTTTCGGCACAGTATGAACATAAATGAAATGTCGGTACCTGTACTTATAAACTTAGCCAGCATCACAAGAAAAGCACTTTTCATTTGTGAGCTTTCAAAGATAATTTTCAGCCTTCTTTATTCATGCTTAGCGGAAATCAGGATATAGCATGCTGTAACATGCACTGTGATCGCCGCAGGCCACATTTCTTGGTTTAAAAGCTCAAAAATGTGGATATGTTGCAGTGCTGAGAAGGTATATGCTGCTAGCCTGATTGATTCACTTCCCGACTTTGTTTGTCTCTGGGGTAGTGGGTTATATATAGGCAACACCCTTAATGTACCCTAAGGAATTCTCAATTGTCCTTTCGCACAATACATAAGTAAACGATAATATTAATTACCCCATAAAATTTGACCCTTCATTGACCCACTCATCTGTAATTCATCCACGTTTTTGTGCTGTTTTAGATGAGTGCACATTATGCTGTCATTATGTTGCATACTTGCTTTACGGTCTATTTCCATGAGTGATGGTACTCCACAGAGCCTGTTTCAGGTGCACGTCTTTTCTGTCAGCACTACAACTAATCTATCTCTGCTAGCCAGGTACACCAAGACACTCTAACGGGCACAGAGAAAGGCAGAACAGACGCAGTAGGCAAAGAGGTAGACATAGGGCGGGGAGATGGGACGGCAGCCAAGACTGCCGACTTTGGTGTGGGAGACCAGGGTTCTAGATTACGTGATGGTTATGATATACATGTACTTTTATATCAGCCCACAATTTCAAGCATGTTTGTAGATGTGATTACGTTCGCCATGAGCGCCATGGGCTTGCTACGCCCACACGGTTTCAACCGCTCACAATATAAGGAACGACGTATTGGTGTGTGGGTTGCACCACAAGTTGTTTCGGTTCTGTCCTACATCGGATGAAATATATACGTCCGTTTACCTGTAGCAGTGAACCTAATCACAGACGGTTGTTCACCACGGAGTCTCTTCATGAAGGGTTTACACCCAAGGAACTATCTGTTAAGCTAAGACTTGCGCCTGAAGTCTGGTTCCGGTCTGTTATTTTATTTAATCAATAGGATAATACTTTATTATGATGGTTAGAAAGTGGCAAGTTATCAACAACGAGCTCCAGTGGCGTAACCGGTCAGCGCGCTGCGCTTATATAGCAGTACCTGCAATGAGCAATGCCGAGATTGTGAGTTCGTGCCTCACTTGGAGCAGGGCTGTGCCCCCTTTTTCCTCATCATTAGTCATGATAGATTCAAAACTTGTTATTCTATGCACTTTCTAAAACTGACGTAGCACAGCATAAATGTCAATGGGTGCCCTAGATGAGTTGGAGACCGGCATGTTTGGTTTTGTTTGAATTTTAGCATTTACAAGCTGGCTATGCACCATGATAACCTTTAAATATTGTTTCATTGAACACATGATGTCCAAGTCAGCATGGCTGTGCGGAATCTTTTTATTGTATTCTCATCAAAGTTCTATGCATTCCAGAAACTGTTGTGAAAGTATGCTTCATAGACACAAGAACACGAGGGCTTGCACAGAGCTTTGTCAAACAACCCATTTAACCGGGGGAAATGAGTCTACTGGCTCCACTTGCGGTCATGTGTTTGGGACTGAACGGGAACCCTTCCCTCTTTTACCCATGCTCTATCCCAATCCAGATATCAAACTCGCATGTCCACCCCCCCAAATTACGGTCTTATCTCTCTATACTAGATCTCCTCCAATTCCTTAGGGTTCCAGTGTAGCGTGCCACTTGCAGAAGAAGCGCTTTGGTGCTTGCACTCTAGAATGATTATCATTGGTATCTACTGAGTTGATAGTAAAGAACCATGATAACTCCTATATGCTAATGCCCGCTTTCTGGGGTCCTCCTTGCGAGCAAACAGGTATCTAAGTGTAGGGCTTGATAGTGTGCTGGCCAGTTTTCCAGGTTGCGCGGCAACTGTGCTAAGCACAGACGTCAACCACGTTCTGTTACAACTCAGGGCAGAAAGCCATACAAAGGAATTTGAATATTTAATTTTCGTGTTTTTACATTGATACTTTGAGGTAGGGTAGCGTGGTCCTTATACGGGAGAGACTGGTGGCATCGACCAGTGATGCCCCCAGAAGCCTGGCCTCTGCAGGATCTATTTCAGCCATTACTGTGAATGACTGACTGTATTGCGCGGTGCGCAATCATTCCTAGGAACCACAAGCAGCGCTGATTGTGGAAATCTGTGAATTATCAATGATACCGTCGGCGAAAGACAAAAATGAGAAGTTTTATCCTTGGGGGGGGGGGGGGGAGTTACCTCAATTTTATGTTTCTACCGCGAATTGTTCGGTGGTATTAGATAACAACTGTATTTGAAAGCTATCCTAGTGGTAGCTGTGGAGGGAAGCCTTCAGGCTAAATCTTGGAGGAATGTAAAGCTGCTTGTTTTAACAATCTTAATCTCAGGAATGAATAAATGAAAGGAGGGCCACACCAGGAGTGTACAACATACATGTGTTGGTTCTGAGCACATCCAGTTAGTCCCTTTATGAGGTTAGAGGCAAATAATTAGTCAGTGAACTTATTTAACCCACGCAAAAGAAAAGCCTTTATCGCACAGGTCATCTCATGTTAGTACTAAGGTCAATGACATCAACCGATCCGATAGTCTCAGCAAGCTTGGAATTTCCCAACGTTAATGACCAATTGCTGGGGGGCCCTGATCTTACTACGCACCCTGGCCCCGGATGTCACACCTCAAAAAGTGTCCAGGAGCCTAGTTGTGGCATCACATAGGTCTGGGGACTTGGAAGCTGCACTGTCAAACAGACTGTCCTTTTTTCACACATAGATCCTATCATAAGGATGTGGGTGGAAAACCAGGATTAAGCGGCGATGTCCTCGTCTGCAGCACAATTTTCTTTTAGTAACAATGAATGTGATGATAGGAGGCCAATTTTACAGCCTAGCAGGGTTAGGGCGGTGCTGATCCTATGCTTAAAGACTTTGATGCGGTAATGGCAAACAGACTGTCCCTTTCAATCTTAGTTCTATTACATAAAGACGTGGGCGGAAAACCAGGAATAGGAGGAGATGTCCTGGTCTACAGCTGAATTTTAGTAACAAGGAAGGTGCCGTGGCACTGCACTTCACACTGTCTAACGTCCTTAAGGAGTCACGTGGACACTATTGGATTCACGGTGGACCCCATGCACTTACATACGGGGTTAATGCCAGCTAGGGCTTAGCATCTGAGGACAATGAATGCAGACACTGGTGGGGCAGCTGTAGTTAGGAAGCCAGGAACCCTACCCATCGTACAGCGCTATTGCACGGCATTTCACACTGTGCATTGTCCTGAAGTAATCATTAATGGGCTATTGCATTTACGGTGGACTACATGTCTAGGCTTTCATGAAGGTCATACTACCAGGCACCCTCACGGAACACTTACAGTTGGAAGTGTTAATGAGTATGCATCGGGCGCTAATTTTATCTAAAACTTAGCATGTGATGGCAATGTAAGACAAGCACGTGTACGGCAGTTATCGCCAGAAACACTGATGGTTTGTGTTTATCTTTTCCATTTATGTATGGCCGGGCCCATGGTGGACATCCGTGAAGTGCTCCACACCACAACGGCGGCAACAGGTGGACAGCCCAAGGGATGCGTACGTCAGGTAGAGAATGGCAAGCAACAACGCAAGTGTGAGGGCTGAGCGAGCAAGGGCGCAGGAGGTGCCTGCACATGGTTGATTGTTTTGTTTCTCGGGCCTGCGACGCAGGACGGAAACTACCCATGGATCATCACATCAACTCATCAGCATCACGGAATTGCCAGGAGGACATAAAGAAGACAGTGGTAGTGTGGGTAGTAGGACATTCATATGTGAAACACGCTAATCCTATTTCTTGCAGGATCGGGTAGACGGAGGGCGGAGAGTGGGGGGTGCACGGTCTCCTTCCACGGCAGGGGGGGGGCTTCGCCTCAGTCAGTTCAGGGATTACATGTCGGATTTACTAAGAAGACATACTGCACCTCCTTCGGCGGTGATCCTTCATCCAGGGGGGAATGATCTGGCAGGTCTGGGTAGAAGGGTCCTCCTGGAAGAGATTATATCAGCAGCAGGGTGGCTGGCAAAGCGGTTACCGGGGAGCGTGATTGTATGGTCACAGCTGATACCGAGAATGCAGTGGAGGGGGGGGGACTCCGCGTTGAATCACTCAGTAAAGAGGGTCAACAACAAGCTGGACAAGTTATTCAGAACTCCGGTCTTACAGACCATACCTCATGGGTGCATCTGGGGGGAGCACTTCTACCTGTGGGACGGGGTCCATTTAACAGAGGCGGGAAATGCCCTTCTCATAAGGAATATCTTGGCATGGGTGAGAGATTATATCAGCAGCAGGGTGGCTGGCAAAGCGGTTACCGGGGAGCGTGATTGTATGGTCACAGCTGATACCGAGAATGCAGTGGAGAGGGGGGGACTCAGTTAGCGCGTTGAATCCCTCGGTAAAGAAGGTCAACAACAAGCTGGACAAGTTACTCAGAACTCCGGTCTTACAGACCATACCTCATGGGTGCATCTGGGGGGAGCACTCTACCTGTGGGACGGGGGTCCATTTAACAGAGGCGGGGAATGCCCTTTTCATAAGGAATATCCTGGCATGGGTTGAGGTCTTTGGAGGTAGGTTATGACCTTTCTATAGGTAGGTGCGGGGGGGGGCCAGATAGTCGGTCAACTATGCTGGCCTGTGGCGGTAAGGTCATAATCGGTGAGCAGCATTTTAAGGTCCTTAGGGGGGGGCGGGCCCATTCACGAAAGGGCCGCCCGTCGGGAGGGATTGGTCTCTCCCAGAACTTCAGGGGCAGGATATGATATCCATTACTTAGAAGGGTGCGGGGGAGGGAGTCCACGCTTTCCTCAGGCTGGTAGCCACCCCTCACAGACACTATGACGTCATCAAGGTGCGCAAGTGTGGGCCCTCCTGTTATGGTTTAATGGAGTTCAGAGCGCACGGGGTGAAACGTGCCCTGGGTTGCGCATGCGCCATCTCGAACGTGAGAGCGTAGCTGTAAAGGATCTGACACCGGTTAGCGACCTTGCCGTCCGACTTAATTATTAGAATGCATTTAATTTTCAGGATGTTTAGATTAGGTTAGGAAACACGCTGTACTAGATATTTGTTAAGGTTAGCCCATCATACAATGGCAAATTGGATGTCAAATCTAATGTTCTGAAATGTGCATTTAATAATTGTCAAAATGTTTATTTTATTAAAATTTTCATTTTATTTCATATTTTAATAAATACGGCCAGGGGGGCCCTGTCCCCCTGACTTCCAAAGACCCATGTCTTGACTTGTTGAATTAAGTAATGCATTTTGTGTAGTAAGGAGGGGGGTGGCCGGTAGTCCCAGACCATGAGAAAAGGGGGGGCCAATCGGCCCCCACGCACGCATGGCGGGGCCCGGCCCCTCCCATATCCCGTTCCCTTCGTGGTGGCTTGCCCCCGCCCCCTCGCCCCGGAAGTAGTTGTGCACTTCCGGGCCGAGGGGGCGGGGCCGCGACCGCAAAGGGGTTAAGAGCCTGGGGAGTGCGGGTAGCGGCCTCTTTGTGCCCGCGCTCCCCAGGCTCGCTCCTCGCCCCACCGTGGGGCTGTTTAATTTTCCCCACCCTCCATCCCTTTGGTTAGCGGAATTGGGGTAAAGACAATGGTAGGTATACTGTCTAGCGATGTCCAGGATCATAGGAAAGGAATGCTTGCTGCCTTAGGCCTTTTTTCCCCGTTACAGGTGAAATGTGCATATGTATATGCTTTGTGCTTTGCTGTGGTTTTTTAACTAATTCTTTCCTTAAGCTTTTTTCCCGTTTACAGGAAAATGTACATATGTAGATGTGTTGTGCTTTGCTGTGGTTTTTAACTAATTTTCTCCTTAGGCCTTTTTTCCCTCTTAGATAGCAATGTCGTATTTATTATGTGGGTTTGGCGGTAAGGTCATAATCGGTGAGCAGCATTTTAAGGTCCTTAGGGGGGGGCGGGCCCATTCACGAAAGGGCCGCCCGTCGGGAGGGATTGGTCTCTCCCAGAACTTCAGGGGCAGGATATGATATCCATTACTTAGAAGGGTGCGGGGGAGGGAGTCCACGCTTTCCTCAGGCTGGTAGCCACCCCTCACAGACACTATGACGTCATCAAGGTGCGCAAGTGTGGGCCCTCCTGTTATGGTTTAATGGAGTTCAGAGCGCACGGGGTGAAACGTGCCCTGGGTTGCGCATGCGCCATCTCGAACGTGAGAGCGTAGCTGTAAAGGATCTGACACCGGTTAGCGACCTTGCCGTCCGACTTAATTATTAGAATGCATTTAATTTTCAGGATGTTTAGATTAGGTTAGGAAACACGCTGTACTAGATATTTGTTAAGGTTAGCCCATCATACAATGGCAAATTGGATGTCAAATCTAATGTTCTGAAATGTGCATTTAATAATTGTCAAAATGTTTATTTTATTAAAATTTTCATTTTATTTCATATTTTAATAAATACGGCCAGGGGGGCCCTGTCCCCCTGACTTCCAAAGACCCATGTCTTGACTTGTTGAATTAAGTAATGCATTTTGTGTAGTAAGGAGGGGGGTGGCCGGTAGTCCCAGACCATGTGTGATAGGCCTCAGCACAACAGTTAGTCACGGACCCACCCACCTGTATCTCGGTGATAGAGCACTAGTCTAAGTGACACAGACAGCAAGCAGCTGCAGCAGCGCCCTGATCGCGTGCTCCTAGGCATTGGTGATTTAATTTGTGTTAACACTAACAGTCTGAAGTAGCAAATGGCTGGTAAACAACTGTCTACTTACTATTGAATGATCTTTAAAGCCAGCGTGACTGGCGCGTCAGCAACTCCTTCAATCCACCTAGTCTTCGGTCCAGGCTGCCGGCTTTCTTAATGAGTCCTGGCTGGCTGACTCTCAGATTCCATTAGTACTTTTAGGCTCGGCCCTGTTTCGCGACCGCAGCGCAGTGGATTTATTCAGGATTTATGTTGTGAGCACTGCACTGCTCTCACTCAGGAAATCCACTGCGCTGCGGTCGCGGAACCGGGCTGGGGCCTAAGTAACCACCATCAATCAGGCTTTTACTTTTTTGTAATTACGGTCCGGGTCGCGACGCCTCCAGCCCAGTCCCAAGACCCCTGCAGACAGTGCCTTAACTGCAGGCGCTGGGCGGCAGACACACTGGGAAATAAATAGAAGTGCCTCCAGGTTCTGCTCCAGCCTCTCTTTCTCTGGAGTAGTGGCCGTGGCCTCCTCTCTCTGCCTCGCAGTCACGCGCACCAGACCTCATCCTAAAGGTGAATGTTTACCGCCGCGGCAAAATGACATCACTGCGCGCTGCGTGCAGGCAGCCAATCAGCCAGTGGCAATGCGTGCCGGTGGATTTTTTAAATAATAAATGTAGTCGTCCTGGCAGTGGCTAGAAATAACATTTTGGTGACATAACATGCAGCATCATGGACACGGACGACACCAGCAGCTGCTGCATTTTATGCAGCAGCTTGTTTGCTCGTCGGTCAAGTCGCCCTCACCGTCCAAATCGGCCCCTGCAACAAAACCGGCCCCCTATCACAAAACCGGCCCCCACACCATCCAGCCTACCGGGGGATTGCCCGGTGCCCGGCATTGTCAGTCCGGCCCTGGTTGAGGCACGGGTGGAAGCGGAAAAACAGTGAATGAGGGATAGAGTCAGAGTTGCAAAATAGCTGTGACGAGAACAGAATAAGACTGAGGTCAGACGAGACCCTGTAAATGTGGTAATCAGAGGGTGCAAAGGTTGGGGTCCAGGAGGGGCGGCAACTATCGAAGGTGACTGACTTCTAGACAAAAAGAAACACCATAAGCAACCTTGACTCCAGTGGGGCATTCTCTCAGAATCGTGAAGGGTCCCTAATATTTAAAAGTGCTTTACGAATCCAAAAAGCATATTGTAAAGAAGACAGTTTAAAGCAAAGCCCCAGACAAGTCTAGGTTACGGTGTTCTTTCTGTTACGACCAACAGGCCCGGATTTCAGTGTTGCTGTGGTCGGGTCCGCGTGCAACATGAGCCCTGCCCACCCAAACATGAGCCTGGCCCACCCAAACATGGCATGGCATTCGGCCGATACCGGAGGCCCAGGGCCCGAGGCTTGATGTGAGCTGTTTTTTCCTCCCACCAGTGTTTGGGCTGGCTCTCCTCATCCGATTACAAGAGGCTGCTGAAGCCTCTGCGCAGCCCAGCACAGATTATCGGGGCCCATTGTCACATTCAGAATGACAATGGGCCAAACCCAGCAGTCGCAGCATGTGGTGGGAGCTCCTGCCCTGGCCTCAGGGCGGAGGTCTTCAAACTGTGGGTCTGTGGCGGCAGTCCCAGGAGGGCGCAAATGCCTCTTTAAGTATTTAAGAATGAAGATGAACTTTGTTTTTTTTTCCGTTTCCAGGCTGTCTTCATTTACATGACAGTTGAAGTGTGGAGAAAAGTAAGGCAGCTGGGATCCTGAACCTTGGGGTCGCTAAGTCAACAGCTTTGCTAAAAACAACACAATATTTGATAACTATTTTGTGGTATTTACACGTTCAACAACTGCACTTAAAATAATGCTCATGACTACAAGTGAGTAATGAGGTGTTAAATAAATGCACATTAAACTAATTGATGGGACACACACATCTTCATATTATGAAACTTGGGTTAATATTATCCCCGAAGATGTCTGTTTCAGAACAGAGTCACAAAATGGAATTCAGGATGGTGCAGTGCATAATAGTGACATGTGTATTTATATAGTTTTACGGACCCAGCATGTAACAGAAAGTAATGTGACTATGTAGGGCATTATTCTAAAATTGTAATAAACACTCTATAACATAGGTTGCCACACAATGATTGAGTATGTGATCAGGGCCAATGGAATGATGTGGCAGGGGAGCACCAAAGACAAATTATGCAGTATAATGCGGCACATTTTTACTAGTATAAGTTAATTCTTTTGACTTTTTTTTACTTGTTAGTACTGTCTGGGCAAAGTGAAATGCAGCTAAACTGTATTTTATGTGGATAGCTCAGTGGGTTGCTGTCTTTGTCACAGTGATTCTTGTTTTACTTGCAGTTCAGATGTTACAATCCTAACATAGGACAGTGGCCTATGAACTGTCATTAAAGAGCTGCATACAAATCTGAATGGTTTAGTTAGAAATTCACATTTTTTTTGTGTTGCGATATAGTTAGAACTTCCTCAGTCTTTCATTATTCTAATGTTGCTAAAAAGATTTAGCTTGGGCAGATATACATTTTTATTAGTAAAGCCAACCCACCAACCATTGGGGTATGCTTTAAATCCTGAGTGTGTGCTTCTCCAGACCATACCCTCTTAAAATATACTGCCCACCAGTATGGATGACGTGAGTCCTACACCTTCTAATCCTCATTGGCTTATGTGACATTCCCTATAGGCTGATTTACCTACTTGCATAATTCATTATCTCTGTATAATGTGTGTGTGATGTGAAGTACTGTGACACCCTACACTGAGAGTAGTAGCGCTATACAACTAATGAAATGCATATGAGAGAGGGGCTACAGAGGGATGAAGGGCACTGTTGGAGGGTGGAAGAAATGGTATCTACGCAGAAAGAGGTCATTGGTGGGCGCCAAACAAGACTTTCGCACTAGTGCTAAAGCCTGCCCTGTCATGCCCTTTTTTTTTTTGTTTATTTAATTAGTAGTCAGGTCATGAGTGCACAAAGACTGTTTGGTAGGGCCTCTGGGACTGGCCAAACTTGTCATGCCCACTCTGTCCTTCTCCATACAGCTGCCTGCATGGAGAACATGGCCTCCACATAAGCCCCTGGCTGGGCGGCGCCCGACCAATCACAACACTGCTTGCAGCCTTGTGATTGGCTTTGGGGAGGGAGCCTGGCTGCCTGCATCCTGTTCCTGCTAGAGGCAGAAGCCAAGTAGACGTGGGACCCTGCCGGCGGAAAGGTAAGCTACATTTTTTAATAATAATTATTATTAAATTAAACCCCCGCATGACCCCGCCCCGCGCGAACCCCCGCCTCCACTCCCTCCCCCCTGCGAGTCATCCCAGCCGCGACTGCCGCAGTGGCCCACCCGAATGCACCATTGGCCCACCCAAATAAAAATTCCTGGAGCCGGGCCTGCCCGAGCATCTTAATGCACACTGGGGAAGAGGAATGGCCTTGCGCACACATCAGTGCCACACTGAGCAGGAAGAAGTGCCTTGTGCATTTATGATACATCAGTGTCCAACAGGAGGGAGAAGTGCGCTGCTCATGTCGAGCAGGGGTAAACCTTGTGCACACACCAGTGCCACACTGAGGAGGGAGAATGGCCTTGTGTATATATCGGTGCACACAGAGCAGGGACAAGGGCCGTGTGCACTCACCAGTGCCACACTGAGCAGGGACAAGGACCTTGTACACACACCCGTTCCACAGTGAGCAGGGGTAAGGGCTTTGTGCACACACCAGTGACACACTGAGAAGGGATAAGGGCCTTGTGCACACATCAGTGCCACACTGAGCAAGGAGAAGGACCTTGAGCATATATCAGTGCCACACTGAGCGGGGACAAGGGCCTTGTGCACACACACCAGTGCCACAGTGAGGAGGGAGAATGGCCTTGCGCACACATCAGTGCCACACTGAGCAGGAAGAAGTGCCTTGTGCATTTATGATACATCAGTGTCCAACAGGAGGGAGAAGTGCGCTGCTCATGTCGAGCAGGGGTAAACCTTGTGCACACACCAGTGCCACACTGAGGAGGAAGAATGGCCTTGTGTATATATCGGTGCACACAGAGCAGGGACAAGGGCCATGTGCACACACCAGTGCCACACTGAGCAGGGACAAGGGCCTTGTGCACACACCCGTGTCACAGTGAGCAGGGGTAAGGGCCTTGTGCACACATCAGTGCCACAACGAAGAGGGAGAATGGCCTTGTGCATATATCAGTGCCACACTGAGCAAGGATAAGGGCCTTGTGCACACACCAGTGCCACACTGAGAAGGGACAAGTGCCTTATGCGCATATCAATGTCAAACAGAGTAGGGAGAAGTGTCCTGTGCACACATCAGTGCCACACTGAGCAGGGATAAGGGCCTTGTGCACACACCAGTGCCACACTGAGCAAGGAGAAGGACCTTGAGCATATATCAGTGCCACACTGAGCGGTGACAAGGGCCTTGTGCCCACACACCAGTGCCACAGTGAGGAGGGAGAATGGCCTTGCCCACACATCAGTGCCACAATGAGGAGGGAGAATGACTGTGTGCATATATCAGTGCCACACTGAGCAGGGATAAGGGCATTGTGCACACATCAGTACCATACTGAGCAGGGGTAAGGGCCTTGTGCACACATCAGAGCCACTTTGAGGCGGGGTAAAGGCCTTAGGTGCACTTCAGTGCCACTCTGAGGAGGGGTAAGGGCCTTGGGTGCACTTCAGTGTCGCATTGATGATAGAGAACGTGCTATGAACGTTTGTAAACTAGACAGTCATACACACTTTAGCAATTTTAACAGGATGTGCATTGCTTCCTTTGAGAACCACACTGAATTTAACAAAGGACTATGACTATAGCATGAGAAGTAGGGAAAGGCATCCAAGACAGATCTACTACGAGTATGTACTATAGCTCTGACCCCCTGAGAGCGTGAGTCAGGCATGCACAGGTGTATTGATCTGGACACGACGTGGAGCGTGCAGTTAAATAGTCTACTGAGAAATACTCTGTCCACTGGCTGCCCTTAAACTGTATGGAGACATGGCTTGGCACTTCGGGCTGGACTGTTCCCATGAGGCACAGGGTCAGACTGATTTGCATATGGCCATGTCTGAACTGGGGTGGGGGAGTGAGCTAAAGAATGATGATGGATTAAATCCAGATCACTTGACTGGGGGTGAGTGTTGGATTTGCTCAAACACTCCATCCATCATCCCCTTTGGTATCGCTTTGTTCGCCCTAAGTTGGCAGGGTATGCCCAGACATGTGTCCCTTGCTCACTCTGTCACTGGATTCAAGATAGCCTGGCTGATGAGGGTTATGAACCCGAAACTGGTCCCAGGATGCTTGTTTCCCATCCAGGGAAGACATGGCTTGGCAGTTCGGGCTGGACTGTTCCCATGAGGCACATGGTCAGACTGATTTGCATATGGCCATGTCTGAACCGGGGTGGCGGAGTGAGCTAAAGAATGATGATGGATTAAACCCAGATCAGTTGATTGGGGGTGAGTGTTTGATTTGCTCAAACGCTCCGTCCATCATCCCCTTTGGTATCGGTAAGATGTACCTAGGCCCCTTTCCAGTAACCTCTCCCTGATTCAAAAAGCATCCTTTGAAGAATACTGTTAAACCTGATTTTTCTTCCTCCAGTGTATGTCCTACCCAGCTCAGAGAAATGCTCCTCCACTCAGCCCTGGGTCTCCCTAAATTTATCCCAGAGCCTTCCATGTATTGTACCATTCACAGGCACACATATACCCAGCACATTCATACAACAACAGACACACTGCATAGTGTTACATACTAACTTGATGCAGGCCAGGGTTTAAATAAGCAGAGAGCAGCGGACCTTTATATGACTGAGCCTGTAGGTCTCATTCCATTGACACAGGTAAAAAGGCTTGTTCACATCTACTGATCACTACACGGTACACTGCTGCCAATGTACTCATGCTACTTATCTTCTGGCAAAGGCAGAAGCCTTTCACTACTGTTAGGCGAAGTTTCAAATCTACCTAAAGTGCTTGTGCTTAAAAAATGCTCTAGTCTTTTTTTTAAAGTGCAAATTTTCATCCTGATTTTATCTATTCAAATTTCATCTATTGATACGGTTCTCTCTGCTCAAATTCACTGGAACGTGCATTCATACCTAATTAGTCTGGTATATTGAAGTGAATGAAATTCTCCAATTTTATTATTTTGGGTATTTCTATTTCCCAGTTCACAGAATACCAAAAATAAATAGCTTAAATCTATACATCTATGTGACTACAGTGCTTCCCTTAACTATTAAAGTGCTAGTGCTCATTTTTTTATCCTCTTCTATTCTATATTTCTATCTATGCCCTTGTGATGAAGGTGCATAACAGGATGCAGTTTTTAACCCCTTCGCTGCGGCGGGAATTCCGCCGCAGCGCTAAGGGGGCGGGGCGGCCGAGCGGCGCTCGCATGCTCATGATGGAGCCGCTCCGTCACGAGTCGCGGTTAAGCTGTGCTCGTAACGGAGCCGTTCCGTCATGGCCCGCCCCGCTCAATGGAACGTCCAGCGAAGGCGCGAAATTCGCGCCGCGCAGGCGCGCCGAGCGGGCCATGACGGAACCGCTCCGTCATGAGCACAGCTCAACCGAGGCTCATGACGGAGCGGCTCCGTCATGAGCATAGAACGGGTTAATAAAGGCAAGTTAACAGTTCTTCATCTACATTAAAACAATTGGGTTCTTTACTATTCAGTTCTAAGATGAAGTACGTTTCTAATTTTCTCAACACCTCTGTTTCCACCCCTTCTTCATTTAGGCACTTGTGCTAAACAGCTGTATCTCATTAGTGTTGGGTTGCTTTGCTGTTCTTTCTCAAAATGTCTACCTACGGGGTAACTGCGGTCATTGTTAATTATGAATCTTCTGTGCTGTAATATTCTCTTGTGTACTGGTAGTGTAATACTTCCTACATAAACCTTATAGCACGGACACGTCAAGATGTACACTACAAAGCTTGTTTTACAAGTAAAAAATCCCCTTACTTTTACATTTTTGTTAAAAACTGTTTTAAAAAATGATATATTTTCCCCATGTTGACATGCCTTGCATTTCAAGTACTTTCTAAAGCCTTCCTTCTGTTGAAGCCAAGTTTGTTGAGGTGTACCACCCAGGCAATCACTTTTCACTAGATGATTTGGATTTCCTGTATGTAATCTGAGGATATTTTGTTGCCTGCTGTCCTGTTACCTGATCCTCTCTTATAAAGTGCCAGTGCTACTTTAAAATTTGTCGTATTTTCATACATTATATCTTGTTATAAATTTGTGTGTATTATGTCATCTCCTGTTCTTCTTTGTCATAGCAGTTTTGGATGGTTCAAACAATACATTCTCTCTATTCATACTTCTTGCTCTTTTCGAGGCTGTCTCTAAAATTGTAGCTGGGTAGCCCCTTTGGACAAAACAACATTTTATTTCACTCTGTAATTTATCATACTGATGAAGTGATGCATGCCCTCCTTGCTCTATAAAGCTCTCCAATAGGAAGGCTTCTTATAAGAGGTGTTGGGTGTGAGCTACTGGTGTGTAAAATGGTGTTCCGCGCTGTTGGTTTTATGAACACTGTGGTTTCTAATTTGTCCTCTTTCACCCACACTTTTATGTCTAAAAATTATATTGTTCAAACTCAAGTCATTCTCATTTAAATCACTGATAAATTGATCTACTTCCGTTTCCATACCCTGCCACAGCACAAAGACGTTGTAGATAAATCTCAGCCACATTAAAATAAATCTTTTCTGACCATTGTTCCAGTGTCGGCCCCCCGAGCACCTGCTTCTCCCACCAGCCTAGATGTAAATTAGCATAGCTGAGGGTGAAGCAGGTGCCCATGGCCATCCCCTGTTCTTGTGTGAACAGGGGATGGTCATGCGGCCTGGCGGCAGCTAAGACCTAATTTCCATAGGAAAAGCATTTTTTGATTTGACTATATATTTGGCACCGGTTGCCGAATCTTCACAACATTTTCCCCGAAAATTGTGCATGGGAAGTTTTAGGGTGATCCGTTTAGTGGGGGCAGACAAAAAGGGGCTTAAAAAAAGTGCATTTTCCCATTTTAATTCCTATAGGACGTTTAGTCGAACCTACAGCCTGAACCATTATGCAGTATTATACCAAATTTGGCAGCAAGGTAGATGTTGTTATGCAAAATTGGTCTTTTTATTATTTGGTGTAAATCCATTAAGTAGTTTTTGAGAAATGTAAGTTAGTGATATCTCTGGCCGCAGAGCCTACGCTAAAAAAGACCAGCTTGTGCAGGGAAATACACAGCTCTGAATGGCTGTCAACACTTTAGTCCCTGTGTTGCACTTACTGGAGGTAACATGAGGGATTTGTCCCAATACGTCCTCCTGTTACCTTCAGTAAGTCCCACACAGCGGGATTGCTAAGAGGTCTTCAAAGACCACGCCCCTGTTATGATCATGCCTCCTGTCTCCACCACTCTGCAACACCGCTCCTGGTGCACTACTGGTTGGGGTATGAAGTTCACTTTACTTCTGAAGGACCTTGGGTGCAAAGAAGTACCCCTAGTACCCCTCTGTGGGTCCTACACAGTGGGATTCCTGAGAGCTGGTTAGAGACCGAGTCCCCTTTCTCCGCCACTCTGCAAATGCAACTTCTACTTAAAAAAACTATAGCAATTCACTAAAAAAACAAAGGTTACAGGAACATTATAGTTAGGAATTTGTATTTAAAAACTTTAGAAATTCACTGAAAAATCCAAAGCGTACAGGGACGTTATAGTTAGGAAATAGAATTTTAAAAAACCTTAGAAATTCACTGAAAAAAACAAAGGTTACAGGGACGTTATAGTTAGGCTCAGGTTTCACTCATACAAAACCAGTGAAATTCAGTAGTTATAGTTAGCTGAGCTAACAATAACTCATGCCCCCGCAATGCACTTGTTAGACCTCACATATTACATCACTCATGACATGATCAGTGACAGCACCGAGGACATCACCCATGACATCACCCTAGAATCTCTGATGCACCACTCACACCCCATAGAACCTTTCATACACCACTCCCACTACCACACAACCATTCACAAACACATTCACAGACTCATACCTGTACTTACACACCCACTCACTGATTAAGAGATCTACACACACATCCACTCACTATCCCATTCAGCCATTCACATACCTACTCACTCACTCACTAATACAGCCACTGACATATGACCTCATACACCCATGCAACAACTCACACACTGAGGCAGTTGCCCATAGAGCTACTCACACACCGAGTCACTCATCAATTCAGTAAGTCACACATCCACTTACCTACAGATACGCACACACACACTGACTTACTCATATAGATACTAATACATACTCGCTCACCTATACAGTTACTGACACAAGTACACACTTACCCATACAACCACTCTCACATTTACTCACTCACTCACCCATACTGTGAATCATATACCACATTACTCACCTATATTGTCTTTCACATACCCAGTTACTCGCCCATAAACACCTGACGCATCCACTTATTTACCCACACAGCCATACACACACTCCCTCACCTATACAGCCCACCCCACACACACTCACTAACCCATACAGCTATTGACTCACCCACTCATCCATCCATACAGGCAATAACACCCCCCACCCACCCACACAGACACTTAGAAAACTATACAGGTACTCAGACAACTAATCACTCCCCACTCACGTACCCACTCACACACCCATACATTCACTGAGATGCCTAATCCCCCACTTATATAGTCAGTCACATACCCACTGAATCATCCATACAGGCACTCATACGCCCGCTGATTCACCAATAGACCTCGGAATTTAACAGTCATAAACTTTTGTAAAACACTTGCAGTCACTGGATGATGTCATGAGTAGTGCCATTTGAGATGTCATCATTGATGTCGCTGACCATGTCATGAATGGAGCGAAGTAATATGTGACATCATAAGCAGTGCATTGTGGGGGGAAGGAGTTAAAGTTAGCTCAGCTATCTATAACTCATGAATTTCACTGGTTTTGTAGGAGTGAAACCTGAGATTAACTATAATATCCCTGTAAGCTTTATTTTTTTCAGTACATAACAGAGTGGCAGTAGCCACTCTATAGGTACAGTTAGGGTAGCCAGGATATTTGCCTCTCAATAACTTTAAGCATGTTTGGCAAATATTAAGCATGGGCGAATTTTGCGAATCTCGCGTTCGCGAATTTTGCGGATTTGCGAACTCGCAATTCTCAAAATCCGCGAATTCTCGCGAATTTGCGGATTTTTTTTGTGTTCGCGCGTGTTTCTGCCAGTTCGCGAGGGTTTTGTACAATTTCGCAAAACGCGAACTTACCTGTCGGGTCGCAAGTTTTGCGAACTTGTTGTTTCTACGTGTCCAGCCTGTTTGGGACACTCTTCTTCATCACTGCCACTCTCTGTCACCACTGCCACTCTCTGACTACTCATGCCACCCTCTGGCCCACCCATGCTACCCTCTGTTTCATCACAGCACCCTCTGGTTGTCCAGTCAGTGTACATTATTGTGGCAAAGCAAAGCACACCTTCCCTGCCTCTAGTGACCTGAATTAATTTGGAGCTGATTAATGTGTCACAGAATATTTTTTTAGCTGGCACCTGCTTCCTTAGTGCTTCCTGATTAGTGATCTTTTGCACTTGCTAAGTGCTTTCATTGTTGCAAAATTAGTTACAACACCTGCCCTGCCCCAACTGACAATAATGAATTAGGGGCTGATTAATGGATTTGAACTTCCAGCCTGGCTCCTGCTTGTCTCCCTTAGCTGTAATTCAGGACCTTTGTGGCATATGTGTAACTATTCTGAGGTTCAGAGCTGGGTCACATAATAGTTGCAAGTAGGCAACTGAACTCTGGAGGGGCCCCTCAGGAAGCACTACAGGAAATGGCTACTAATGATGAGCCTGAACTTTTGAACCTGGTAAGTAGTTTCAGTTTTGCTAAGATCGTATTTCTGCAATTTAGCGCTTATTCGCGGGGCGCGAAGTTGTACTGGGAAGCCGCGAACTCACGCGAACAGTGCGAGCAAGCCATAAAATCCGCTGCTCGCGGATTTGCGGATTTTGCGGGAGATTCGCGAATCTCGCGGATTGCGAATTTACTGAAAATCCGCAAAATCCGCGAGCGAAACGGATTTTCCGCCCATATTCCAGAACTATTGTACATTGGCAGTTGATGAAAAGTTTTGCAGAGATTCGTCAAGAAGGTGCAAAGTTAAAGGGGTGTCCTAAAACAGATTTGGACCTCAATGCATTTTACATAGACTTTTTGAGCGCTCATAGCATGAAAACAGTCAGTCGGATTTACTTTAAATACAGCAAGATTGAGGAGTATAGTGTGCAGTTGGTCTTTTTTTGTGGTGGCATCAAAAAAGGGTAAGTAGTTTTAGAGGTATTAACATTTTGAACTTAGTGATATCTGTTGTCATGGTAGTTTCTAGGTAGTACTATGGTACCTAGCAAAGACAAGTCATTATCTGATTGGATAATGACTGTATTTGCTGGAGTTCTGGCTTAGGGTGTTAAATATAGGTAAGTATTAGGTTTTACCTGTTTTCCCTACCTATTGCCACTTAATTCAAGTGGTAATAGGTAGGAAAACATAACTATAAGTTTCTATATATTTTTGTAAAAATGTCACAGTGTACCGCGGTACTACGAAGGTATAACCTAGGCAGTACCAAGATACCTTCCTTTTTTTAAAAATCAATTTGTAAGAAACTATGTAATACACAGCATTCCACATATATAGTGTGCTACAGTGTTTTACAACTTTGTACATATATAATTTTGTAAAGCAAATCTACACAGTACCGCAGTAATACCTATAAATAACCGCGTCACTTACAATACAGTTTTTAAAGTAGAAAATATTGTTAAAAACACAGTACATGGTAGGTAGTACTCTGGTACTGCATAAGTGGTTACAAAAAAATCCATGCCTATTACTATTTCAAAAAATGGTAATATTTAAGTATGAAAATAAAACCGAATTATTACCTACATTTAAGGCCCTAAGCCACCACAGAACAAAAGAGCTTGTCTTTTAAATTTATTAAGGCAGTCATTAGCCAATTAGACACTGGCTTCTCATCACCAAGTGCTATGGTATACCGCTAACATTAGCGGTATACTGTGGCACAATAGAACACTAGGGACGAATTTGGGATGCTATTGTGTTACCCTTGCATTACACATACTTTTGCAAGGGCACACAATACTCACATAAGATTTACCAAACAATGCAAGGCAACCATGCATCACCCCTTGCTTGTTACATCTACAGAAAGGCAATGCAATGCATGTTGCTGCCTTGCTTTAATCTGCATAGCATAATGTACAGCCTCCAAAAATGTAAATTAAATTGTACCCTGCTACACTGTACTGCTCTACACGAGAAACCACCCCAATCTACACCATTCCACTGTACACCACTCCACTGCACACAGCTCAGCTGGACGCTATTTCCAACATGCAACTCTACTGTACGCCTTTTCACTCCACGCTATTCCATTGTATGTCGCTCAACCCTTCGATGCTTCATTGAACGCTATTCCACTTTATGGTACTCCAATGTATGCTACTTCATTCTATATAACTCCACTTCTCAAACCACTAATAGATTTATGCCATTCTACTATGCTGTGTTCAGCGTACACTTCATTGTCTAAATTTATATTCAAGTCTATGACCATATTCTCTATTGTCCAACATTCTACTCCTCTTTACAACACTTTCGAACAATATACGATACAGCACTCCTGTAGTTTACGGACACCATTCCAATCTATCACAGTTTACTTGAGTCTATGCTACTCCATTTCAATGCACGCTACTCCACTGTATGTTAATCCAATATATCCTACTCCATTCTCCAACTCTTCTATATACAACACTCCACTGTACACTATTCCATCATATGTGAATCCACTCTTGTACACTCCAATGTACACTATTACAGTGAATGATATTCCAATGTACTCTATTTTACTATATGCTACTCCACTGTACGTTATTCCACTGCACTCCACTGCTGTGTATGCCAATGCACTGTACTCTGTTCCACTATATGCCACTCTCCTCCACTCTCTATAACTCCAATGTATAAAGCTATATTAATCAATCAGCATTTGTGTAGTGCAGCACCGTCAACCCTAGGGGAATCTGGACGCTGTGGATGTTACGTCAGATTAATGGTCAGAAACGAGTAGAAAGAGGCAAAATATGGGACAGAAACAAGCAGAAAGAGGCAACATAACAGGGAGAAAGAGGGAAAATAAAGGGCAGGAGTGAGCAGAGAACAGGTAGAAAAATGAGCAGAGCACAAAACCGAAGGCAGCAGAGGGTAACAAACTGCAGGCAAGCTGGACAGGACAGTCGTAGGGGAAGCTGGCACAAGGACCTGCTCATTGAGGTTACGCTTTGGCCTCTATTAAGTAAGTCCTGAGGAAGAGCGGGGGTGCTGAGTGATGGAAGAAGGAAAGCAGTGGGAGAAGGAAATGACACGAAGAAGTGGAAAACAGGCAGAAAGAGTGAAAGTGAAGGTCTGAAATAAGCATAAAGAGGCAAAAAAGGTGAGGAACAAACAGAAAGAGGCAAAAAAAAGGTCAGATACGAACAGAAAGAGGCAAAATAAATATCAGAAATATGAAGAAAAAGGCAGAATAAAGGTTAGAAATGAGCAGAGGCAGAATATAGGTCAGAAATTAGCAGAAAGAGGCAAAATAACATGCAGAACGAGCAGCAAGAGGCAAAATACAGGGCAGAAGCGAGCAGAGAAGAGGTAGAAAAATGAGAAGAGAATGAGTGGATGAGGAACAAAACTGAAGGCAGCAGAGGGTAGCAGACTGCAAGAAAGCTAGAAAGGAGGAACATCCCAGGGGGAGCTAGCCCGAGGACCTTCCCCCTGGTATTTTACACTTTATCTCACACTATGAGACTCTACTACTCTCTTTCCACATATATTTCCCTTTCTTGCTCTAGAGTCTGATCTACGCCTGTACACTCCATTATACAACACTCTGTTCCACTATATGACACTTTTCAATTCTCTACAACATAGCACTGCACTCTAGTCTCCAAGATGGCACTCCAATTCATAAGACTTTACTCTACTGTACAATACACAACTTCACTGTAATCCACTCCAAGCCACTCTACTCTCCGACGTGATGATACACTATATTATACTTTAGTCCACAGTATGTTACACCTCTCCATTCTTGTCTACTCCACTGTACTCCAATGTGCAAGACTTTACCTCACTCTGTCCAATCATCCACTATATGAAGCTCCACTGTACAACACAGTACTGTACTGTATGCTACTCCACTCTACAACACTTTACTCCACCTTCTCTTAGTGTACACCACTCCACTCTTCTGCACTGTATTCCACTCTACATAAGTCCACTTTCCGACATTCAACTCTACCACACTCTCCTCACTTTTACTGTACGACACTACAATTAATGACACATTAATAAATAACGCTCAACAATACGGGGCAGATTTACCAGCCCCCTGCGCCACCACTACGTCACTTTTCATGACTTACTGGTGGCGCAGGAGGCTCCTCTATATTTACAAGGAGAGAAAAAGCCACCCTGCGTGACTTTTCCTCTCCTCGTAGATATGGCCCCTTCACACGCAGGAGTGTGCGTGGAAGGGGCGTTCCATGGGTGTTGCTGTGGGTGTTCCCACGCAACAACCATGGAACAAGGCACATCTCCAGATTTACGAGAAATCGTAAATCTGGAGATGCGTGTGAATGCTAGAGGTGGCGTAGCGAGGCGCAACAAGGAGAAATGTTTTCATTTCTCCTAATTTTTTCCTCTTTCAATGCGTGCTGCATATGGCTGAGATACCCGCCACCCCCTCTCAACACAATCCCCAAGGATGGGAAGACGGAAACGGTTCTGAACTTTTGGAAGGCGGGAGGGAGTTACCCTCCCGGCCGTATTTATTAAAATATGAAACAAAATTAAAACGTTAAAATAACAGTTTCATATCATGTACAATTTCATTTACACATTACGATGTTCTTGGCTGACCTTAACACATCTCTAATACAAAGGTTCTCCTAGCCGATACTAAACATCCTGCAAATGCATTACTCAAAATTGAAATTGTACATCCTAACATTACGGGTCAACGGCAAGGTCGTAACCGGTGTCAGATCCCCAATACCAGAACTCCCCCCTCACTTGTGAGGGGCGGTCGCACAGAGGACTGTACCTCTGTGCCAACTTCCAATTTCCCTTGTCTTAGCGGGGGCCCCCTGTTAACTCGACGCCATCTTAGTGGTCGTCCGAGGACTCGTGTGAGGTGTCTAGAAGGTAGCGTAGACCCCCCTCCCACCCCACACAACTTACCACATCTGCCGTCGCAGATGTCCTGGCCCCGGGAAATTCCCAGGAGGGGCCCTAGCCCCTCCTCCCCAGGGAGGGGCCTATGGCCGCCTTCCCTTTCGGCGTCCCCATCCTTAGAGGGGACCGCCTCCCCGTTTGAGGGGCCAATGGCCGCCTCCCCCCGGGCGCTCCCATCCATAATGGGTGACGCCCCATCTCTAGGGATCTTCTAATTCCTGCTCACCGATCATGACCTTACCGCCACAGGCCGGATAGTTGACCGTCTATCCGGACCCCCCACAAAAACTCCTACTTAAAGGTCATGGCTGCAAACTCTTTAACCAAGCTACGAGGTCTCCTATGAGTAAAGTATTCCCCACCCGGGACAAATGGACTCCATCCTCTAGATACATATGGTCCCCCCTGATACATCCATGCGGAATAGAATGCAATGTACTTGTACGGAACAATCTAGCAAGTTTGTTATTCACCTTCTTCACTGAATGATTTACAGCAGACACAGAATTAGCCCCCCGCCACACCTTCCGTGGAATCATATGGGACCATGCAATCGTGCACCCCGGAACCCTTCTCGCCAACCAACTCACTGTGGATAGTATCAACTCGAGAAGTACTCGTCGACCAGTGGTCACCAAATCATTGCCCCCAAGATGCACTATGATTACAGATGGCGGTGACCTTGTCCGCCCTAACAAACCCTCCATAAAACTTTGGAACTGGTCAATACAGAGCCTGCCCCTTCCGTAGAAGGTCACCCTGTACCCGTATTCCCCAGCCATGTGAATCATGTCACCTGCTTTGAATACGTCTGCGGCACGCCTCACGTATGAGTGGCCCACGACCCACACCACTCTTTCCTCAGCCGGTGATCTTTGACCGCTGGTTCCCAGGTGTCGGGTCGACTGCACAGTCCGCCCCGCCTCGTAAGCTCGCGACACTGTAAACCAAACAAAACAAGAAGCGTGAGTGCATGACATAGGCTTCACAACATGTGCAACCGCACATACCTTTTATAACAATTCGAGGACCAACGCCCCAACTGTTTCACTTTTTCCACACTCAGACCCCTGGCTGTAGCCTCTGTAGCAGCCCCTATCCGGAAGGAATGGGTCCCAAACTCGCACGGGTTCAAGCCCGCCGCTGCGATTGCCATCGTTAGCACCCGCTGGAACTGAAACCTAGTCAGTGGGGTGGCGTCGGCGTGCCTCAGCAAGCTTCCCCCCCATGATGCCGCCCTCTGCGCCAAATACTCCTCAACGCATGCTACCGGGCACATGGGAGATCCCGGAATCCGCTGAACCACTACGCTGTCCCCGATCGCTTTCTGATCGGTCTTGGACCTGGAAAATGAGACTACCATTGTCTCCCCCTTAATTTGAATGTGCTCCCCCCGTATCCTGCTTGTTCCTCGCTACCAGCTCGCTTACCCGCATAGCCCCATGGAACGCTAATGCAAAAGCGGCCCGGAATAGCACTGTCTCTGATTGAGATGAACATGTCGCAGGGAGTACGGACAGTAACAGGGCCAACCTTTCCAGACCTATCGGGTGCCTCTCATCCACTCTGCAACCCTCACGGCGTTGCCACCCACGCAGCGCCTTCTGTACCAAGAAAGACGCCGTGGGGTCCTGTATGCCATGGGCCCGTGCCATGAAAGAAATGGCGGCCCGGTGCCTATTGGCCGTAGCCACTGATTTGCCTGCCTGATGTAATGATAACAAAAAGTTCAGGACATACTCCTCTTGGCCCCAAAGCTCCCCCCTAGCTGAACCCAAAAAGGACAAATAAGAACGGAACGCCCCTTCATAAGCCTTTCTTGTCCTGGGTGCTAGACTCTCTCCCACGAGGTCTTGTAGTCCGGGGCACCGAGAGACCAGAGAGCTTCGGGAAATGGTGCCGCCACCGGGTCCGCTGAGGGCAGAAAACCGCAGAAGGCCTGCATACGGGAACGAGAAAGCGCATCAGCTGCCTGATTTAACACCCCTGGCACATGTCTCGCCCTAAAGTGGACGTTTAGTCTCATACACAGCAGGACAATTTCCTTCAACAGTCTCAAGATCCATTTGCAGCGTGCTGCCTGACTATTGATACACTCAACCACGGTCATATTGTCAGACCAGAACACCACAGAGCGATCACGAAACTCCTCAGGCCATGTTTTTAAGGCCACCAGAATAGGGAACAGTTCGAGAAACCCAATGTTACCTGTCAGCCCACTCTCGTGCCACCATGCCGGCCAGGTTCGTGCTGACCAATGATTACCCAAGATGGCGCCAAAGCCCACACTCCCTGCCGAGTCAGTCCACAACCCCAGCTCCACGGAGGAGACCGCTGGTTTGTTCCACACGACACGACCGCTGAAATCCGCCAGGAATGCCAACCATATGCGCATGTCCTGGCGGACCTCTGCCGAGAGCCTTGTGCGGTGGTGCCCTTCCTTAAGGCCGACCATGGCTTAAGCAATAGAGCGGGAAAAGGGGCGAGCCATCGGTATCACTCTAAGGGCAAAATTCAGCTGACCCACAGCCTGCTGCAACTGATGCAAATTTACCTTCGTCTCGCTAATACATGTTTCAAGCGATGCCTTAAATTTCGTTACCTTTTCCTTAGGCAAACGGAAGCACCCCTCTTCGGAGTCGAGCTCTATTCCAAGAAACTCGAGCGAAGTTGCCGGGCCCACTGCCTTACCTGGTGCCATTGGCACGCCAAAGCGAGTCATGAGATCACAAAATTCATTCAAAGCCTGTGCACATTCTATGTCCCCGGCTGCCCCCAGAAATACAAAGTCATCAAGATAATGCATAACATGTGTAAACCCTGTTGTTCTTGTGAACGCCCATTGCAAAAAACTACTGAATTTCTCAAAATACGCACAAGAGATGGAGCAACCCATTGGCATACATTTATCCATGTAATAGCGTCCCTGAAACATGAAACCAAGGAGACGCTGATCATCTGGGTGTACCGGGAGCAACCGGAACGCCGACTCAATGTCTGATTGGCCATCAGCGCTCCGGGCCCCAGGCGATTCAACATGGCGACAGCCTCATCAAAAGATGCGTACCGCACCGAACAAACTCCCGGGTCATCGCATCGTTCACCGAAAGACCCCTTGGAGCTGACAAATTATGTATCAACCTGAATTCCCCTGGGTCCTTTTTGGGGACCACTCCCAGAGGCGAACAAACAAAATTAGCAACTGGCGGCATGTCATATGGTCCGGCAACCCGACCTCGGGTCACCTCCTTCCCAATCTTTGCTTGTACCACCGCCGTATTCTGCAGAACCGACAGTTGGTTCCTACATTGTGCTTTACCCTGAAAATCCCCCGCCGGGATGCGGAAACCATACGAAAAACCATCTCGCAACACCCCAGCGGAGATATGATCCGGATATTCGTTCAGCCAAGGAATCAGTGCCATGATATCAATCGGGGTAGGGAGAGGCGCCCCTCGGACTATTTCAGACCTGTTTGGCGCCCCCTCTACTGCCTGTATCACCAGTTTTGGCTCTGCACATGGTCTCGGGGTGCGAGGACTGCCCGCACCCTGCACATTCATGCCTAAACCTGCAAGATCCCTGCGGCCTAGTACATTTGCCTCTGTTAAAGCTCCAGCAGACCCCTTTTTTACCTGAGTTGCCATTATTCCTTGTGTGCTGATCATTGCTTGATCCCGCCCGAAAGGGCGCCCCAGACGAATGGCGGGAAAACTCGACCATGTTTCCCCCTAAAGATGGCGGCTTCGCCGTGCCTGTCTTCTCCATTTTCTGCCAGGAAATGGAGTCGAAACAATCCCACGTCAGGGATGAGTCGTGCTCCTTGGACTTACGAAATATGCTATCGTAACAAAACCATTGATTGCCACCATATGTTTCATAAAATTCCATGATACGTGTCTGATACACGGCTAATTCCACCAATAATTCGGGCCTACGTTCCCCCATAATTGCAGTGAACATTCCAAACGCTCTGCCCCAATTGCCTATCGATTCATCAACTCTGAAACCGGCCATCTTGGCGCGCCATACACTAGGATGCAGAAACTCTTTTTGATTTTTTACATGCTCAATCTCATAGTGTGTAAGATAAACAGGAGTAAACCCATGAACCACGTTGGGATGGGTGAGTAATGCAAAAAGAAACAATTCCCAACTGGTCTCAATAGAAGTCAATTAAATACAGTATGCAATCTCATAGTGATCGGTCAACAAGGAAAACATGTTCACATATTTATCAGCCCATATCCTTTCTTTTACCTCAATCGGGATATGCTGAACAACTTTTTCCCTCCTTGAAGGTACCGATCCCTCCCCCGCAATCGGCAATGGCTGCTTACCTGAACCGGCCACTGTGACCGTAGTTCCTGCCGAACCAACGCCCGATACTGGTTGTTCCACGGGAGCCTGCGGGGAAACAAAAGGACACGGTGCCTTCGCAGCATCTTTCGATTGCCGCAACTGCTTCATTATCGCCCTGGCTTCATCAGCCGTGGCCCCCTCGTTCTCTTTGCCCAACCATGCCGTCAACTGGGCAGCCAGCTCAGGAGGCATATCCTCCCCGTTCACAGGAGTGACTACCACAGGGATCGGTTGCCCCGCGTTCGGGACCGGAGTCGGGGCCTCGATCGGGGTGACCGGGTGCGTTGGGGGTGCTTCGGGAACCGGGGCCTCCCCACCCGACGCTCCCCTCTTGGCCCTTCTACCTCTCCCGTTAGGGACCACTCCCGGCAATGCTGGTCCGATGACTCTCTTAGGTCCCCCCGCACCATTCATAACCGCCATCTGCTTTTTCATATCTGCCATGTCCTTCATCAGCATACGAAGCATCTGATCAGTCCCGACCCTCTTTCCGACCTTCTTGCTAGGCATCGCCCACGTATACTCCTCAAGGTCCTAGGCCAGGAAGCTCCGAACTCACTGAAAGAAGAAACACAAGATTAAATTCTCAAAAATGGCTCTTCGTTCCGTCTCGAGCTCACGTGCAACGGGGAGGTGCAGCTTCAGAGCACAGGAACAAGAGGATGCTTCCTTGGCTTGTCGCTCCTTTTATCCTTCTTCGGGCGGGCGTGGACCCACCTCCAATCCGCCTCCAGGGCGTGGCTAGCGGTGTTGGTGTCTAGGACAACCCCCTCTTGGGCGGGAAAAGGCGCGCCCCGGCTACGCCGCTTCGGGCATACCAGCCGAGACTCGCCTCCCGCCCAAAATGGCTTACCGGGGGGATCGGGGTACTCCACCATACGTTCGGGGGGACCGAGTGGTCGCCCCTTTCCATTCTACAGCACGCATTGAAAGAGGAAAATGCCTCTTAGGATTGTTTTTGTGCAGGAAGGTGTCCCTTCCTGCACAAAAACAATCTCCACACGATGCAGGCATCCTTGCACCATGGTGCAAGGGTGCCTGCGCCGGCGCATGGCTGCAGTTTGTGCGCCAGCGCAGTGAAAGCACAGAGATGCAACATATTCTTGTAAATATGTCGCATCTCTGTGCTTTCCAAACTAACGCAGCACGGCGCAGCAAAATGACTTACTGCACCGTGCTGCGTTACTTTGTTGTAAATCTGCCCCTTCAATTTGAATCACATTTTTAATAAAAAATAAAAATGCTTGAAATTCCATGAAAACATCAAAGGTTAGGGATAAGTTATAGTTAGGAAAGCTTTATTTATTCTTTCCTTACAAACTCAACTTAGGCAACACAAACATTAGAATTTCTGTTAAATTGATAATTTAACCAGTAAATTATAGCTCTAGCTAATCCCTTGCATATTACATCACTTACAGCACGTGAAATCAGAGCTTTTATTTCAGCACATATGATATCTCAAATTAGATAATTTGTCAAAACAGACTGCGTGGCAGAGTGCAAAGTTATAGTTAATGTAGTGTGGCGAGTGAGGTGACAACTTTATGTACAAAGGAGCGTGCCTCATAGTAATTTGAAGGCAGTGCCTAAATTACACATTTAAGTTATAAGTAACACTATGTATGGAGATGCGTGACCTTGAATGTGCTGTGTGAATTACACATTTAAGTTATACTGTAAATTTCTAATGTTTGTGTTGCTTAAATTGGGTTTGTATTGAAAGAATAAATAAAGAGTTCCTATCTATAACTTATCCCTAACCTTTGTTTATTTTTATGGCTATAGATGTATCAGCAAGGTGCATATATGTGGTGTTCACTATAGTAAATCAATACTTACCTTATATATTTACGTTCACAAAATGTTTGCATTTGATATTCTGGTTAGAATATTTTTGGAGCACGATATTAGGACTTGATATTCTAGTAGTATATTCAAACACAGAGGCCATTACCTAAACTGTCGAGCTGTTCACTGCTGGAAAATAGGAGCCACTTAAAGATACATGCCATTCAGTTTAAAACTGGCATTCACAGTGAATAAATGAAAGTTTCTGTTAGCGCCAGCACATGGTCACATCTTCAAACACACAAAAGAAGCCTCCAGAGCCTGCAAATGCATTTCTGCCAATATCCAAAAAGGAATGTTTTGGTACACCCATTCTTCAGGAAACAACTGTCCTAATGATCACTGCTTGTGGAACATGAGAACTAACATCTCTATAATTGACAGATGATAAATTTGGGAGAACATGAACAATGTTTCACAAAGTAGGCCTACATTTTTACTTAAAATATTCCAGAATGGCTTCACACCTCCAGAGTATGGCAAACAATTTTGCTGCAGGTGTTTCTTAAGATGGGCTTAATTTCAACAGATGATGACTTCGGGCTCAGGGGCTTTTATCGCCAACTAACCATTGCTCAGCCGGAAGCTTCTGTAAGTTAGACAGGAGCTTAGGCTGAAAAACAGATTTGGGGATCTCACGTTATAAATCAGGTCATCAGTATGTGTACGAAAGTGCCCTTTTTGTCATTGTCACACCCACATTTTGTCACTGATAATAATGTTTTTAAACTGATGTTCATTGGATCCTGCTAACCAGGATCCAGAGCAGTGTTCTTTCTCTAAAAGCAAGTTAAATGGTCAAATTGTAACACAATTGGCACACATTTTAGCACCCTGGTCCATCCCTAGTAAACGGTACCCCAATACCTAAGGCATGGATACCAAAGAGGATCCCTAAGGACTGTAGCATATATTATGCCACCCTAAGGGACATATTGCATGCAGCCTGCCATGGAAGCCTGCGTGTCATGGTGCAAACCGAGTGACAACACGGCATGGCAAACTCCCTATGTGCCATGCCAAAGTGACTGCATGTAATATATGAAAAAAAGGGTATGCAACGTTTACAACGGAAGTTTTACAACGCACTACCATTAGAACGCAGGCATTACCACGCATACCATTACAACGCATTGCGCTAGGGGGCGCTCTAGGATAGGGAATAAGTATAATTTTATATCCAACACCTTCCCTAGTGTCCACGGGGACTGGAGTTGGAATATAAAATTATACTTACCACTATCCAGCACCTCTAAGCGCTATGCGTTGTAACGGTATTCGTTGTAAATACCGCGTTGTAAAGGTATGCGTGGTAACAGTATGCGTTGTCACGTCATACATCCGAAAATAACCCCTGCAGCAGGCCTTGTAGCCCTAAGGCTGGGAACATTATATTACATGTGAGAGCATATCTGTATGAGCAGCTATGCCCCTGTGCTGCCTAGTTCAATTACTAGATGGTACAAGGGAACAGACAAGCCATCTTAAGTATATGTACTGGGCATTGGTCATTATCATTTTCATGGCCGCATGATGGCTTTACTGAAACCTATGGTGTTTGGTATCAAACACCTTCCTTAATAAATTTGTATTGTTGCCAGTACTGGATTTATTATGACATGCACCCAGAGGCCACCTTGTAGGTGCCCCCTGAATATCCTACCATTATCTACTGTGCTGTCTGATTGGTATCGTCCAGTCTTGCACCACAGATAGGGTTTTGACCCCCTGCAGCTGAGAGAAACAATGCTGGCTCAGGAGGAAAGTGTTCACACCTCCTCCAGAAGGATGACTGGTGATTTAGCATATAAAAGGCAGGTTATTTAAAGCGGCTGGTGCCTTTGATATGTGACCCCCGGCCTCCCCCAGACCTGGGAGATGCACTCTCTGCCCTGAGATCCACTGGGCACTAGGACAGGTGGGAAATAAGCTATGCAAATAGGCGTGTTTTACCCCCAGGTTAGTCACACCCCTATGGTGGGCTACCTGATGTGCTCCTCGAAGGAAGGGTTCCACCATCTTATTTGTAGTGAAATTAGGAGCCCTGCGAGTTATGATACTCCTCACAGAAAGTGGTATATAGGGGGTGTAGTGTGCCCAGTGGTAAGTAGCCTATTGGCTACTACCCTACACTCCCCTCAAAGCCCCTAAATTGGGTATTCAGGGGGCCCCCTGACACCAGGAAAACAGATTAATCTACCTGACAGAAGAAGAAGGACAAAGAAGAGCCAAAGCCATGAGAACTGTGAACCAGCATCAACTTTGGTGTAAAACCCTGCCTGGCTATTGCTCTCCCGGCAATCATTGACACCGACTCGTCCAGCTACGGAACAGACCCCCAAACCCATTGAGGTCTACACAGCACTTCCTGGACCCAGCAACATTTCCCTTGGAGAGGAGGAGCCACTCTCCTGCACAAGCAGGTACGCACTGCAGCTGCCTGGTGCAGTGTTCTGTCAAACACTGAGCCCACCAAGGGAGCAGCAACCCGGCAAGTGGTCTTTGTGCTCCAGGAGTTCAGATCCATTCACTTGCTACATTTGAAAATGCCAGGGCGCCCAGGAGCCGCCCTGCACCAATACTCTTATGGGCCCATTGTTATCATGCAGAGGAAAGTTTGATGTGAAGCTGGCATATGGAGATCTGGTGATAATGATTGAAATGTACCTACTTAATGATGGGTGGGGTGTAGATGGATACCTAATAGGAAGTAAAGCAATAGATAAATGGAGGTTTAGAGCAAAAAGTGTCTTAAGCTTTCCTCCCTCCGTCCATTTGCTGTCCTGAGGGGAAATAGGCCAGTGTGCCTGCCTGCACCAATACCCAAGCCGCCCTGCACCAATACCCAAGGTACCCGAGCCCCCGTTGCAAGAACCAAGGCTTGTTTGTGTTCAGTCAGAACATCACCACCGCCAAAAATTACCTGCACATCAAGGGACTATGAGAAAGGCCAGCTCCATACCGAGAGTGGCCCTGTTGTATTTCTTTTCCCTCTTCTTCAGAAATACCGAGATCCTTGAGAGTCTCTAACTCACCTACCCTCCGGACAAAAACACCTCTGCACCCAAGCTCCCCAGCCCAGGCTCATGTAAACCAACGGTGTCCATTTAGTCCTGAGACTCTCAAGTGCCGAGCCCCTCTTGGGTTTTGCCAGACTGGTCCCCTTGCTGTCTCTTTCTTACAGGTACTTTTCCCATTCACTTTAACGTGCAGCGTACAAGGCTACGGCTGTGTAAAGGACCTCTGCACCCGGACAACCCAGGGCAGGTAAACTTGATCTATAGGTGCTTTCTTGGACCTTGGCCCCTAAGTAGCTGAAGTATAGAAGAACAGTCTGTAAGTCGTCTGGAAGAGTGTCTATGCTTTGAATATTTCTCTCATAGGATTACATTACCATGTTCAAGGTAAATTTGACACATGTCATTTTAGACTGTTTGACTGTAAAATTTGATAACGTCTAAAGTACTTACCCAATTCCGATGAGGTTGTTGTCTAAAATTATATACAAATACTAGCAGCCCGTCCCGACTTTGTCTGGGTATGAATTGCTGCCGGCCAGTAGTATATTGTTTTGTAGGATTTCGTTTTGATAGCATTTCTTATCTGTGACAGGCCTGTGAAATGCTCCGATTCACAGTGCACTGCTGATGCACTTAAGAGTGCGCGTTCAGTAGAGTGTGAACTCGAGTTTCCCTACTTTATTTTTCCTTGCAATATTATATAGCCCGAACTCGACAACATGGCATGAGCACAATTTACTTTACAGAAGAACACATTCATTTGTGGTAGGCACGGGGAGACAAAGCGATTTGCCTGGAATCACAGGATGTTGAGCTGATGCCGAGATTCGAACGTATCTCCCCAGCTCTAAAGTTCGCAATTCTAGAACTTGTGGCGGGAGGTGTGTCTAAAGGTGTATGTCGGTGCTGGCCATCAATGAGAGAGACCTGTGCATTTTTCAAATGGGTGGTGAAAAAATATGAGTATGTTGCTGGAGATGTGGGCCGCCGTTCCACCAATGTACTTACCGGGGGAGGGTAAACACCCATTATTCCGCAACTTTCTTTCCGCATACCATCACTCCGCATAATTTCATTATGAAAGTACCATGACTCCGCAATGCCATTATAACGCATGGCATTGCATTTTATATGCTTTTACCACGCATACATTTACAATGAAATTCGTTGTAAATGCATGAATGGTAAAAGCATGTTTTTTTTTAAATGTTTGGATAAGGTAAGTATGGGTATAGGGGTATATGTTTTGGGGTACTGAGGTATATGTTTTGGGGTGTTTGGGTATTTTAAGGGTTCAGATATAGTTTTGGGTTATGGAGTAATGGGGTAGTTTTAGGGGTAGGTATAGGTTTTGGGGTACATGGGTATTTTTAGGGGTCAGGGCTAGGTTTGGGTTTTGGGGTAAAGGGGTATTTTTAGGGTTTATGGGTAGGTTTGGGTTTTGGAGTACAGGGGTATTTTAAGGGTTCAGGGCTAGGTTTGGGTTTTGGGGTACAGGGGTATTTTTAGGGTTCCAGGCTAGGTTTGGGTTTTGGGGTACAGGGGTATTTTAGGGTTCAGGGGTATGTTTTGGTTTTGGGGTACAGGGGTATTTTTAGGGTTCAGGGTTAGGGTTCGGGTAGGTTTGTTTTTGGGGTACAGGGGTATTTTAGGGTTCAGGGGTAAGTTTGGGTTTTGGGGTACAGTGGTATTTTTAGGGTTCAGGGCTAGGTTTGGGTTTTGGGGTACAGGGGTATTTTTAGGGTTCATGGGTAGGTTTGGGTTTTGAGGTACAGGGGTATTTATAGGGTTCAGGGCTAGGTTTAGGTTTTGGAGTACAGGGATATTTTTAGGGTTTAGGGATAGGTTTGGGTTTTGGGGTACAGGGTAAATTTATAGGGTTAAGATGGGTTCGTGTTTAAGGGTGTTGGGGTATTTTAAGGAGTAAGGGTGGGTTATGATTATGGGGTGCAGGGGTATTTAAAGGGAGCAGGGTGGGATTAGCACACGATATGAGACATGGCATGAAGGGCGTAACGTACCACATGCCCCCAGCGTTTGTCACGCCCCCAGCACACGCCCACAGCACAACGCAGACACGGCCACAAGGGACTACTTTGCTGGCACGGTTCATTTACCTTTT
This sequence comes from Lissotriton vulgaris, assembly GCF_964263255.1. Classification (NCBI taxonomy): domain Eukaryota; kingdom Metazoa; phylum Chordata; class Amphibia; order Caudata; family Salamandridae; genus Lissotriton; species Lissotriton vulgaris. Next base: position 78,323 of record NW_028248459.1, read on the forward strand.
AAATGTATATGGTGGGCGTCTGCATAGCCTATGTCCTTCTGCTGCAACTGCCCTTTCCAACGCTGTATTGGGTGTTGTGACTGGTGCTGTGGTTCCTGAGATTACCCGCCTCAAAGGTTTGGGCTCTCTCTTTATTAAGGGTGGGCGGGCAACTTCGCTACGCCCACGAAGTTGCCGTAGTGTTGCCTACTTCGCCCTTTGCAAAGTAGGCGAAGCAGGCAACACTACGCCCACTTTGTGGGCGTAGCGAAGTTGCCCGACAACCGCCTCCCTCCCGCCCTCCCTAAATGCTTACATTAATATATAAAAGAATTATAAAACCACTTACCTTGTCCTGCCGTGTCCCCGGGGTTCCCGCTCGTCATTGCGCCGCCGGTGCGAGCCTCTTGGATGCTAATACGCATGCGCGGGCGGCCGCGCATGCGCATTTCTCACAAGAAATCCAAGACGCGCGCGCCGGTGGCGCAATGACGAGCTGGATCCCGGGGGCGCGGCAGGACAAGGTAAGTGGTTTTATCATTATTTTATATATTAATGTAAGCATTTAGGGAGGGCGGGAGGGAGGCGGGTGGCGCGTAGTGGGGCTACGCGAAGTGCGTGGGTGGGCGTAGTGTTTTGCCCACTTCGCGTTGCTTCGCGAAGCCCCATTACGCCCAGGGTTACTCTTTATTATATTAGTATGGATATGTTATTTTTCTTAATGGGTCTCGAGTTTCTTCTTGAGTATGTTTTTTATTTATTGCCCCTGTGTGTACAACAAATGCTCAACACTACCCTCTGATAAGCCTAAACTACTCGCCCAACCTACCACAAAGAGAGCATTTAGGATTATTAATTTAAGCCCTGTAAACCAATAAGGGTTGTCTAGACTTTCTACAAAGTATACTGCATTTTGGTACACTACATGAAAAGCCAGCTTCCTACAGTATTCAATTGAAGCATCAGGTTTTGTTTTCTACTGAATCCTTGCAGAATCTTCATGTAAATATCAGATATTTAAGATGACAGGTGATTTTAACATGCTGCGGAGGACTTAAATGCAAAGTGACGCTTAACATTCTGGAAGCTATTGGCCATAAATGAAGAGAGCAATTTTAGGGCAGGTCAGTCGACCTCCACGTCTTCCTCAAGATGGAAGAGCAGCAGGGCATTGCGAGATGGATCCAAAGCTGCCATAAGATCCAACCTAATTTGCATAGTCTGGTGTGTTTCACCAAAAATGCATCAAGGAGCCATGAAATAATTTCTAATTTTTCACTAACAATGGGCAGCTCCACTGTGTGATCTTTCTTTCATGTTGTTATATAGTCAACATTCAATCTTTGGATTAAAGGAGTAGAAATCATTTTGTTGGATCATAAACAATGCCTTCTGGTAGTGCAGTATTGACAATCATATATTGTTAATGAGACAAAAACCCTGCAAATTGTCCCATTATCCACTGTACTGCAGAACTGATGTCTGAATTAGTGGGTTTAATCCTGACCATAACCTTGACATCCTTTTCCACAGTGATGGACCAAAGCTGACAGAAGGAGCTGGTCGGAGTAGGCTCTCAGGACCGAAGTGTGGCAATCTCTTCCACAATGATGGCCCAAAAATGACAGAGGGAACTGATGGGAGTAGACTCTCAATACCGACATTGATGGACCAAAGCTAAAAGAAGGATTGGGTGGCGTAGGCTTTCAGGGCAGTAGTGCGGCATTCTCTTCCACTGTAGAGCTGGGAGGAGCAGGCTCCCAGGATTAGTTGTAAAGTGTGTATCGGGACACTTCTAGTTTGCAACAATGAATTTGGAGTTATACATGGTTTATCAGTCGCCGCGATGCTTCCTCTTACGGTGTCAGACTTAGTTTCAAAATGAGAAACGAGAAACTACAGGATACTTGAGGGGGAGCAGTTGGTGTGCAGGCCATCCAAAGTGATAGTCATTTTTCAATTGTACCAGTGACATTTGCTATCATTCTGTGCAGCACTGCTTTTGAGATGGGAGAACTTTTTTTTGCTGTGTTTAAGAGCTCATGATACATTTTAAAACTCTTTTTGTTTTCTATTATACCCCATACCAGATCCATCTTTCTCCACTCAACATCCAACAATCTACTTTTCTGCAAAAGGAATTCAGGTTGTGTATAAAGTTCACCGCAGAGTACCTGTGTATTTAACATTTCCTACTGCAGAGTAGGCCAATCACTCATTGCCTTATTGGAGAAGAGGGAATAGTGTAATTTACAGTTTGTAGTACTATGCAGTGGAGGATGCTGGGGTATGCACTTTAATGACTTCATGACTTAAATATTAGGCATAGGAAGGCTAAGGGGTTTACACTCTTGGAAGTCAAATGCAGATTAGGGAGCTACGCTTTTTCCACGTTTCCCATATTGGTCCTGTGCAGACTAGAATAGAGGCTTTATGCAAATGTTGGGGCACACAAAAAAAGCGAAGGGTCTTTTGCATATGCAGGCAGTGGAGAGAGAAGGGTATAATACAGATGTTAGTGAGAGCATGGGTGAGTGTAGAACATGTATGTAGCACATTTATAAAAGGGCAACTATCTCAAAGCGCTGTTCACCTTACAGGAGAAAGGGTAGGGGAAAGACAACAGACCAGAGGGAGCAGATTTATTATAAAAGGACTGGTTGTAACTCCTTCCTAGAGCTCTGCAGCTTGGTTTCATGCGGCAGCTCCTGAAGAGTGGGGAGGGGACTTGTAATCTGAAACTTCAGATTTTCAGCATAAAGAGGTGGACAGGAGCTGCAAGTAATACATTAAGGACAGTCCACCTAAATCTTCCAACCCCAGAGCAACGCCAAGGATCTGATTAAAGGTGGGTGGTGATGGCAACTCTTCCAATGTTCCAAATCCTTTGGAATTTCACCCAGCATACTCTCTAAGGTGGATGGATTTCTGGCAGTAGACCTTCTCTGTATTTATCACTTCCTCCAGAAATGAGATTTTTCTTTGCACTCCAAATCTGAACCAGGCCTTCAGTAATCCAAACATGAGAATGTCAGTGCCTTAAAAGTACAGCAGCTGATCTTGAAATTAAATCTCTTGTTGTCTGTTAGCCAATAAGGAAACATGATTACGTTTACAATCTCTGTGTTCTGCGGCAGCTGTGACAATCAATGGAACTCTAGGGGACGCCGACAAAGAGAACATTACAGTAGCCAAAACTAAAGTGAGTGGCAGCCCTGAGCATGAGCCTTCTGGAATCCCTAAGGATGGAGGGGGTCTTCATGAGTTTATAAAGATAATAATAAACTCTTCAGAATTCAACCCCTATAGGACATTCACTGACTTGTCTTGAGGCAGCCTAAACCCAAGGCACGGATTTACTATCATTTAACCAAAGCAACAAATCACAGCAGGACAACTTGGAGCGCTGTGGCAAATGGAGAGAACAGAAAGGCACCATATTTACTAACATATGGTGCCTTCCAGCTCTCTCTCTGATGGCACGCTGAGTGCTGCCTAGGGCCAATGCAGGTACCTTTGTGCCATGGTATAACAGGCAAGATGTTTTTTGTGTAGCAAGTAATAACCTCCTGCACTACATCAATCTTATCAAGCCTTTTTCTCTTTCTACATGTGCTGCAGAATGCAGCTCACATAGGAAGAGGTTATAACGAGGAGAAATAAACATATTTCTCCTCATTACACCTCTGTTGAGATGGCATAGTATTCTGACTCATCCCCAGGCTACCAAACTTAGTAAATCTCGAAATGAGCCAAAAACCATGGGTATGTGTGTGGGAATGCGCACACTCCAGCAATCGAATGCCTTCTCCAAGCAGAGTAACATAAGGCAGCGGTTTGCGCTGCCTTGCTTTACTCTGGATTTACTAAGCCATGCAGAGCCACACAAGGTGGCTTTATTGATAAGGTTTTTTTGTTTTTTTAAATTTCTTTATTAGGTGTTCCTCTATATCAACAGATTACATACAATAATCAGCAGCAGTCTCTGTCACCTTAGCTGAGGTGGAACACGATTTTATATCAATACAAATCAGGATTCGGACCACAGAACTGGACGGAGGAGGAGACTCTTGTTCCGGATTCCTACACAGTTTTATAAATGTTCCCACAACATAACTGTAACTGGCCACCCCCCACCCCTACCCCTTCCCCCGAAACCCCCCCCATCCCTACCCTCCCCCTCACCCTCCCCCCCCCGCCGGGTCTGGGTATCTTAAGGTCTGCACTACATATCAGCTACTCTGGGTCTCTCAAGACAGCGACACGATTACGAGAGGGAGCCCTGGGGGACTCAACGTACAAGGTAAGTGGTTTTTATTCATTTTTAAAAGGTAATTTAAGTATTTAGGGAGGGCGGGAGGGAGGCGGGTGGTGCGTAGTGGGGCTACGCGAAGTGCGTAGGTGGGCGTAGTTTCTCGCCCACTTCACGTAGCTTCGCGTAGCCCCACTACGCCTACTACACCCACCATTAGGCAGCCCCCATCTTTCCATTTGTCCGTGGACATCACCTGGTCTATGTGGGCAAAGGATGGCATGAGCCAGAAGTCCGCCTCCGGGGCGAACGGTGGACCCCGAATCAGGCGTCGTATCACTCGGTTCCACAATGTCGCCCCGAGTCTCACCAGTGGAGGACTCCAATCCTGCTTTCCCCCGCCTGCCAAAGGAGTGCTCCCAGCTGTCGATCCCCATAGGTACCCTCTAGCAATGACCTCTTCCATGAGAGGTCCGTGTCCAGCCACGCTATAGCTAGGGTGACCAACCGTCCGTAAATTTCACGGACAGTCTGTAATTTCGGCCGTCTGTCCGTTGTCCGTGAAGGATTCTTTAACAGACGGCATTTGTCCGTAATTTTAACCGGGCACGGTCGCACATCCCTAAAGCAGGCACAGCCTTCCACTCACCTCCCTCCTTGACTTGACATGACTCATTCAGGGCTGTTTGCATCTGAATAGATGCACCCTGCTCTTGACGCTGCAGCCCCCACCCCTCACACCTCCAGCCCTTGATGAGCTGTTAAGAGGTGCTTGAAGGTGACCGAGAGGGAGGGGCTGCAGCTTCAGGAGCAGGGGCATCTATTCAGATACAAACAGCCCTGAATGCGTCATGTCTCTGCAATTTGTGTGAGACATTCCCTTTCTGCCCAGGGCCCCAAACATCCTACAACCGGCCGGATTACACCGAGGCAACACGCGGTTCTCTTCACAGCACAGAACATAATTACTGTCTCTAAATTGTAAACAAACCTCGATTCTTCAAACATGCAGTCTATAATGTAATAAAATAAAGAAATGGCACAATCGCACCCACACTGATTAACAAAGTAAGGAGGACAATCAGTTGAATCAGTTCTCTCGGAGTATCTCCTTTAAGAACTGAACATCACAGTGGGGTCTGGTAAAAGTAACATTTTGGAAAGAGAGACTGACTTCTCATTGTCTTGTCCAGGAGGGGGTGAGGAGCCCTACCCCACCCTGGAAGAGACCAAGATGATACTAGGATACTGCATGCCCACCCCTGTGCCCACCCTCGTGGATCCTGGTCCCCCTCCTTCCCACCCCCTCCCCCCAGTGATGGCTCCTGTCCCTCCCCCTCCCCCCACCTGTGGTGGATCCTGTCTCTGCCCTGGGTGGCTTCTGTCCCAGGCCAGGAATGGCTTCTGCAGCTCAAAAAGGCTCAGCTCAAAATTAATATGAAAAGGTGGGCGAGTGAGTAAGTGAAGGGATGGGTGGATGGCTGGATGAATTAGTGAAAGGGTGCATGGATGAATGAAAGATTGAATAGATGGATAATAAAAGAGAATGGATGGATTGATGAATGAGTGGTGGAAGGATGGAAGGGAGAAAAGGTAAATAGCTGGATGTATGGATGAAAGGGTAGCTGGATGGGTAAAAGGGTGGATGGATGAGTGAAAGGATGGAAGAGTGAAAAGGTGGATGAGTGAGTGGGTGGGTGGATGGATGAGTGAAATGATGGATGGATTGATGAATTGATAAGTGCAAGGGTGAATGGATGGACAGATGAGTGAAAGGGTGGATGTAAGGATGGATGAGTGAGTGAAAGGGAGGGTAGATGGACTAAAGGATGAATAGATGAGTGAAGGAGTAAAAGGATAAATGGATGAGAGAAAGGATGGATGAGTGATAGGGTCAATGGATGGATTCATGAGTGGATGAGTAGATGGATGGGTGGGTGGATGGATGGATGGATGGAAGGAAGGATTGCTAAGTGAAAGGGACGATGGAGAGAGAAAGGGAGGATGGTGGATGACTGAAAGGGTGGATGGGTGGAGGGATGAGTGACTGGGTGGATGGATGAGTAAGAGAAAGGATGGGTGAAAGGGTAAATGGCTGGATGGATGAGTGAATGGATGGATGGGTAGAAGAGTGGATGGATGAGTGTACAGATGGCTAGGGTGAAAGGGTGGATGGATGTGTAGGAGAGTGGGGTCTGCAATCCTATGGTCACCCCCGATTTTTGCTTTTTGCTTCACTGGTTTACGACTTTCCCTGGCTGTGGGCCTGCTAATCAGACCCACAGCCTAGCTGTTCTCTCTCTAAATTGACAAGCATGCACCCTAGGTGCATTTACCGATTGGTACTGATCCACCTTATCAGTCCCTGTACAGCATACCTTAGGTATCCAGGGCATAGGTGTACCCAGGGCCTACCAGGGGCTGCAGCATGTATTGTGCCACCCCTGGCTGGCCATCCAAATCTGACACAACTGGCTGCGCGACAGCTGGGGCAAGGTGGTGTAATCACCCTTTGCTTTAGATATAGTATTCCTATATCTAACCCTAAAATGGACACATAGATTCCTATCAGTCACTCCTATGGCAGGCCTTATCAATCCTGAAGGCAGAGTGCTTGGAATTATGTGAGATGGTGCTCTGGCATGAGCTGAGCCCGTTTGCAGCTTGCGGAACCAAGTCCTAATAGCTGTTCCATGATAACGCGTACCATATACTCTTAAGTGCATTATAATCCTCGCGGTTATTTGCTAACTTTGGTATCGCATTATCAAAACATGTCGAGTAAGGTGTCATACGAATTGGAATACTAACCCCTCGCCAATTCTGGTGACGGGGTTAGCATTCCACCCTTCTAGAGGGACACGACATGGATGTAACTGTGAACCCCGGTTAAAGTTAACTCGAGCCTCAGCATCACAAAATGGGTGCTGCCACCACAGACACAAGTCTGACCTCCTGCTGCTGGGAGTCCTTCCAGCGAGGGAGGCTTGGACAAAGGGTTTCGTGCTTAGGGAGGTGCTAGCACCACCCCAGACAGGATTTTGTGCATTAGGTAGGACAGGGCTGAAAGGAATGAGACATGCCTGTGGCACACAAGGTGTCCCTGTGCATATGCCGGCCCAAACCAGTTCCTGGGGCACTCCAGCCCCAGAGCTGGCGCAGGACCGGACAATGGAAAGGGGGTGTAACCACCCCCTTCCTGGTCCCACCCAGAGGAGGGACCTAGTCGTAGTGCAGCCCCCTTTAGCCGGATAAAGGTAGGAGCTGGTCCCATTCAAAATTAGATTATCCTGATCAACTTCACAAGAAGAAACTCTGGACCTTAACGTTCTGCTTCACAGAAGACAGAAGGAATCTCCCTTGTGGGCAAGGAGTGTCCACCCTGCATCTGCAGGCACCATCAGCGTATCGCGACTTCCCTTTGTCGTCTTCCTGCACAGGATCCAGACTTCAGAGCCTGACGAGACCCGGATTACCAGACCTCTCCGACCTCAACCCACATCTGCAGCCGAGCTGAGACCCGTGGGTGCGACGAGACACGTGGGGCCGGCCATCTTGAAAGAAGCAGCACTTCGCTCCAGCACGACTTCCGAGGCCTCCTCGTTCAAGTGCTTTGGGGACTGAGAAGCCCCAACCCTGAGCAGCTCCTGCATCGAAGATCAGCCCTCCAGCATCCACGAGATCTGCGTGGGGGCCTTCTGCCTGTTTGCTGCTCGACGCGTTGTCTGGTCACTTGCCGGCTGGCTAGTGACCTCCTAGACGACGAACACCGAGAACTTTGCTGCTGGTCTGGTTGCTCCAGACTGGCCCTTGCACCCTTCCAAAAGAGGAGCACCCCGGACCCTCCTGGTCCACTCCAGACGCCGTTTCCACTCACCGCGTGGGTTGCCTTTGCCAAGGCCTGTTGAACCCGAATCCGGAGACGACACTGCCGACAGCGAGAGCCTGCGTGCGACAGCTCGTGCTTCCATCCTGGTCATCAAAGACACCACCTGGTCCACGTGGCTGCAGAGACAAGCGTCCGCCTTCACCTGATCGCGACGACGACATCTGGTTCCACTCCTGGTTCCACTCCAGTCACTGGCTAGTGACTTTGAACATTGTCCCCTATGCTTTCAGGTTCCTCTCTTCACCAATCCACCCTTGGATTGCACCGGACATCTTCCTCCTGGTCGCCTGCAGCATCTTTCTTCAAGGCTCCATAGACTTCGACGCGGAAACCCGACACAACTTCGCACCTATGCACCCGCAGCCTGTGGGTGAGGTAACACGAGCATCTCGGTGCTCAAGGGTAGCTTGACTGTCCTAGTGTCCAGTTCCATTGTCGTTTCAGTCCTATCTAGTCAGGAACGTACGTACTCACCTTTTCTTTAAACTGTACTGTCCATAGACGATTGTACGCATCTCGCGTGTGAGTTCACACTCTGCACACGCGCTCCGTGGGCCTCCTATTACTTACCTCAAGTTAGTATAGCGTGGTCCCAGCGATCCTACAACCTCTGGACAGCTCCATTCCTTTAATTGACTTTCGCATTCCATTTATTTAGTATATGGTTTGTCGTGCCCCTAGGGCACTATTGTAAATCGTGCAACTTAAACGTATTTTTCCTAAGAGTTTGTCATGTGCTTAGCCCTCTGACCTCATAAAGAGTTCAGAGGTGTATGTTAGTTAATAAATAACTGTTTATTTTCATAACTACCTGTGTGGTGTCCTTTTCATTTGGTATTCAAAGGTTATATATGGTAAAACAGCTGGCTTCACATGCCATAAAGAGTTTAGCCTAAAGACTGCTTTTGTCCATGCTACTAGGATAGCTGGTCTATAAGGTTGACTTATAACCAATCACCATAAGGGTTGTTTGGACTGATACAAGGTGATCACTAGAACTAGTGAACATCATATATCAGGCCAACTTCTCACAGGATGGATAAAGGATGGATGAAGGGATGGATGAGTGAAATGATAGATGGAAGGAAACATGATGGATAGGTTTGCAAATGGTTGAATATGTTTGGATATGGCTGGGCTTACTTATATACCATTGCGCGACCTCTGATGTGTCTGTAAAACGTATCCAATTGTCCTGAAGTTTTGTCCTGAATTTTGACCTCCTGTCCTGAATTTGTGTCCTGAATTTTGACCCTTTGTCCTGAATTTTTACACTCACCGTCCTGAATTTGCACCAATGCCAGTTGGTCATCCTAGCTATAGCATGTTGCAATTGTGCCGTAAATTAATAAAGCTCTAGATCTGGGACCTCTAGACTCCCTTTTCACCACCTATGCTTCATAGTCTCCAGACTAACACTGCATCTCTTCCCATTCTATAACAATAGGAACAGGAGTGCATCCAGTTCCTTTGATACTTTGTGTGGGAGTTCAAAGAAGGACCCTTGCATTGTATAAAGGCAACGAGACAGGACCACCATCTTTATCAAGGCGATTTTCCGTGTGTTCCAGAAGGCTATACTACCTCGTAAACCCCGGATAATCCTCCCCATATTATGTTGATAAAAGGTGGCCTCAGTCCTGCCGATTCATATCCCGAGATACCGGAGCGGGTCCGCTGCCAAAGGGAGTTCCAACACCAGTCGCTGGGTTAACTCCCAATCACTTTCTGATACTATTGCGTAAAGCTGCGATTTTGTCTTGTTGACCGAAAGTCCAGAAGCAGCCGTAAATCGCGTCAGTGCAGCTAGCAAGACTGGCAGGGACCGGGTCGGCTGAGTCAGATAACAAGCATTTGCAATGCAATAGGTCTCGCATTAGGAAAGTTTGAGCTATTAGTATTGTAAATGACAAATTTTTTATTTATGTGTTGGTTCTGAAAATAGCTAAATGAATAGCTTTGTCATTTATAATGCCAATAGTTTTAACTTTTGTAAATGTGACATCTTTAGCATTTGTAATGCAATATGTGTTGTATTCACATGACTTAGATGTATTGATATTACAAAGAACAATGGCTTTTATTTTTAACAATAATTAATAGTAAAATAAAAGTTAGCATTAACATTCCCGCCGGCTGCGCGGTAGTACAGTGAGTCACTGCCTCGTGACTGCCCAATTACGGAGACCCGGGCGGGGCCTAACCTTAGCAGTCTTTGCATTACAGGCTGTGGCCCCGCGTGGGGGGCAGGTGATCGGATGTGACCTCACGAGACCTGGAACAGGCAAGGCCGGTCAGAAGCTGAGCGGGGCCGGGAGCTCGACTGGAGTCACGGGTCAAATTTAAAATTAATCAACATCATGATACCACGAGGACTGGACTGAGGGCCTGAAGAATCATGCTCGGGTGGCGCGGTTTGCCGCTGATGGACGAGTCATTGCGGCCACTGTAAAAACATTCCTACGTCGCAGAAAAGATGGGGTATGTTTCGAAGCCTGAGGTTCTGCGGTGATGGGTTCAGGCCTGCTGTCACTGAACTGCAGAGGGACCAGTGAATGGCCAAGAACAGAAATGTGAGAGGCCATAAGAAAGAGGGGGCACTTATACTGAAGACACCTTAGAAGCTCAGATTTATAAACAACTTTATTTGAGGTTTCACGAGGAGCAGTACAAACTGGCCTGTAGAGAAATTAAACGTTCATAGATAGCTGGTGAAGTCCAATAAGGCATGAACATGAAAGGAGCAAAGTGTCACATGCAGTCATAGGGAGGAACTGATAATGACACAGTCGACAATGTCACATGCAGTGTCACTCACATATGGAGAATTTATGGGAAGGCACCAAAACCAAGTATGTTGGGTGGGGGTTCAAAATAAGCCAGATCTCCGAACCAACCCAGTGACTGGTTAGGATGTCGGTGTTTTGGGGGGGTTCCCCTGGGGACACCTGAAAACTGCAGCCCCAGACCAGCGGGTCGAAGACACACACAGCGCTCGCTGCAGGGGAGGAAGACGGGACAGGTGTCGTGCGGGAGTGAGTGTGAAAGACGTGGGCTGAGCACCTTCTTCCGTGCAGCACCCGGAGCCTGTGTCCACTGTCCCAGCCGGTGAAACGTGTGCCCACAACCCGGAGGAAACACTCACTTCCCCGGCCGACAACGAGGAGCGAGCAGCTTTCCCCGTGTAATAAGACAGCTTTTATTTAGAGGCGGTGCTTAAAATTAACAAGGGGCTGCCAAAGAAACCAGAGGCGATGATGGGACGAGGCCAAGAACTGAAAGGTTGAGGACGAGGGGATCTTTGTATACAGTCCTCTGCGACTTACATTTTGCGGTGCCCAAGATATGACAACAACAGACTGAAATAAAGTGATAATAGAACCTAAACTACCTAATAAAAAGTGCTCGTCAAATGCTTTTATTCTATTCATTCTTTATCCGTGTTTTTGCATGTTTTAGTCATGCTATGTTTCAGTAAACCAAGTCTTCAGGATGCAGTAATTAAACGCAACAGTACCGTTTCTCTGCAGCAAAAATAAAACATTTCCCAGTGATGTGCCTTAAAGCTAAACATTATTTCCGGAACCATTCTAATTACATCTGCCTACCAGGATGTATTCCTTACTATTATTTTAAAATTATATACTTTTTACCATGTTTAGGCAATGGAAAGCTTTCTTTTTGTATTCAGTTTTATGTATCCTTTCCCACGGAACATCGCCGCCGGCCTGCGACCAGGAAGTCAGGCAGGCCGGGCGGGACAACCGGAAACAGGAAGTAGGAGGGCGGGAGCCTACCCCGCCTCCCACGGAAGAGCCGCGATTGTTTGGAGCACCGGAGCAGGCAGGAGCCTACCCTGCGCCCCGGTGCCAAAGAAGGGAGGAAGAGTCCTGCTGCCGGTGAGAGACGCTGCACCAAGGAAGCCGGTGAGTGGGGCTTCGCCTTGTTGCTGGGCTGCGAGGGCGGGGGGCATGTGTGTGCGCGCGCGGCGGCGGGCTGTGTATGTGTGAGCGTGCGTGCGTGTGTTTTGGAGTGTGTGTGTGTGTGACGGGGGGGTTGCCTGTCTGGGTGCCTGCGTGTCTGTGTGCCTGCGTGTCTGTGTAAGTGCGTGTGCGTGTGCATGCATGCGCGTTAGGCTGGGAGTTAGGCTGGGAGTATGGGAGGGAAGTGCTCGGTGCGGCGCAGGAAGGAACGTGCGCGTTCGCGCAGCCAAATCCGCCTGCTAAAGCTCGTGACAGTTTCTTGTCCCTCATTCCCCGGCATCGGATAGCTATAAGTCTCCACCCTGGACGCATCCTTCGGATGCGAATTCCAGGGCGAGACCTAAAAAAGCACGTCATCCACATATAGGGATACGACATGCTCCGAGCCCCCAATACGTATGCCCTGTCGCTCTAGTACCCCTGAATGTGGCAGGCCAATGGCTCCATTGCCGGGGCAAACAGCAAGGGGGAGAGCGGGCACCCCTGCCGCGTCCCCCTTGCTATGTGTATTACATCCGACACGTACCGACCGGTGCGGATCCCCTCCACCGGATGAGTATAGAGCAATTTAACCAAATTTACAAAACCTTAACCTAGGCCCATTTTTTGTAGTACCTGCCAGAGATAGTCCCACCTTAACGAGTCGAACGCTTGTTCGATATCAAGGAACACTAAGGTGCTCTCTTGGGCCCGACCCCCCAATGATTGCATAACGTGGGCGAGGCAGTGGATATACCGCAGTGTGTTCCTGCCTGGTATAAAACCAGACTGGTCTTCATGAACCTGGTGTCATAGATAGGGAAGGAGCCTATTGGTCAAGACTTGGCTGATAATTGTTAGGTCCACATTCAGCATCGAAATCGGTCTATATGAACCAGGGAACAAGGGATCCTTCCCAGGTTGGGGGATCATTACTATCAATGCCTCTCTCATGGAACTTGGTAGCTGTCCGCACTCATCGGCCTCTTCCATAATTTCCAACAATTTAGGGAACAGGACCCCCCATATTCCTTATACAGTTCCGCCGCCATGCCGTCCATCCCAGGAGACTTAGCAGTTTTCCGGTGGGCCATCGTCGCTCGTATCTCCTCCCCTGTAAAGGGGCCCCCCAATACCTCCTGACTCTCCTGATCCACACAGGGTAGCTCCACCATCACCAGAAAAGACTCCACTACCTCAGGGCCCGCAAAAGCGTCATGCACCGAGTATATTCTACACAAGTGGGTCCAGAATACTTTGTTGATCTCGTGTTGTGTATTGACCACCCGTCCAAGGTCGGTTTTGAGTGCCAAGATCGGGAGGGGTTACGTCTCTGCCCTAATCAGGCGAGCCAATAACCGATCCGCCTTATCGGCTTCCGTATACCAGCGGCGCCTGATTTTTATTGACCTTCCTCTGGCGGCTCCTGGGTTCTCGACCATTGTTTCTCCCTTCATCCTTGTTGGTTCCGCTGCCGCCCGCTCCGCCTCCTCTGTTATTGCCAACCGTGGGTTTGATCGAGACCGGCCAAGCCCAGCGAGTCCATCCACTCCGTAGCCTCTGCTGGGTTATCAAAGAAACGCACCTTGCCGCAGTAGCGGTCGGCAGTAGGTGTTTCTATAGGGCGGTGACGTGGGCAGGAGGAGGGGCAGGGTGGGGGGAAATAATGTATGGATTACGGAGTTTTACAGGTAAGTAAACATTTAAATACATAAAACGAATTTCGTTGCGCGCACTGCATCACATTTGGTGATGCAGTGTGCGCAACGAAATTCGTTTTATGTATTTAAATGTTTACTTACCTGTAAAACTCCGTAATCCATACATTATTTTCCCCCACCCTGCCCCTCCTCCTGCCCACGTCACCGCCCTATAGAAACACCTACTGCCGACCGCTACTGCCTTGCCGTCATGTTGTACTCGAAGCTGGCCAGGAACATTAGGCTTTATTTGATATTGAGGCTCCGCATCCGACGTTTGACACTCAGAAAGCCATTGCTCAGGTCCTGCACCCTCTTCGTGTAGTCCGGGAATATGTGAATCTCGTGATTTTCAAATCTGGGTAACCCATTAGTGCGGATGTGCTGCAGGTTCGCGTCCCAGTCCTGAAAGTTGAACATTCGAGCTATCATGGCTCTGGGCTTGGCTCCAGGTTTTGGCGGCGGCCCTAGAGATCTAAGGGCCCTCTCCACTGCAAACATTTTGGAGAGTCTGAGGTTTGGAAACGTTGTGCAAATCCAGTCTTCCAGGAATAGGTCCACCGCCGGCCCTTCTGCCTTTTCCAGGAAGCCCAGAAACGGAGGTTGTTTCTTCGTGACCGGCCTTCCGCATCATCCGCCCTTTCTCCCAGCCTAGCCATGTGGTCTCGAAGGGTCGTCACCGTCTCTCTGAGCTGTTGGACCTCAGCCTGCAGTGCTGTCAGGTCAGCTTCATTTGTGGTAACCCCATTCGCCACCTTCCGGAGGTCAAGGCTCAAGTGGTTAGTATCCATGGCCATTTCATCGATCTTGGATTTCAGCGCCATTCTGGAGTCACAAATTGCTGCCAATATGTCAGCCTTGTCTCGGGCCGCTGCGTCTTGTTGCATTTCTTGGTCTGGGACTGGTCTGTGGCCATCTGTAACTGCTGGGCCCGGCACCATGTACTGCATTTTTGTATTCGTTAGGGCGCCTCTAAGGGGCCTGTCCTTCCACATGTCCAGCGCGGCCGTGCTTTAGGATTTGTTATGGGTGACCCGCAGGGTAACAACAGCTATGCCTGGCATACTTTCACCTGGGTCCCCCCGCAGCCAAATTCCCCCATCGACAATCCAGAGCCCGGGTCCGTGGTACTGGCAATAGTATTGCGGGCACGCCGCCCATTGGTTAGGATGACTATGTGGACTCACCAGTCAGCCCCGCACAGACCGCCACTTTGTTGAACTAAGGGAATTGCCCCTGCACTGTTCTCGGGTAGCGGGCCGTCACCTGTGCGTTCCAACCCCATGTCTGACCACACACCCCTGTACTCAGAATATTATATCAAGAAAATCATAGGGGGCCCATCCTTGCTCTCTGAGTCTACAGATACCCCTGGGGACCAAAATACCTCCCAAGGTGAACAACTAGAGAAGAGTAAAAATAAGTTTGTACGGTTACAGTTAATGATACGTCGATTGACTGAATACCTAAAGGCTAATATTATCCCTGTCGGGTTACAAGTCCGTAATATTCCAGGTGTGTTCACTGATAACCCCAAATACACCACAGGGTTTAGCTATGTCAGTACAACATGCTCTAGGCACTGGATGGTGTTAGGCATAGATATAGCCTCAGAGGAACTTACAAAACTGACTATTGAAATAGACGACTTAGAAAAACAGATCAAAGACCAGTGCCCCACTAGTGAGGGTAAGAAACTCTTAGAAGAGGTCCAAAAAACTATTCAGGAATTCCATAGAATAGAACAAAATAAAAAATCTAATAAGGTAAAAAAAGACATTAAATCCTTCTCCCAAGAACGTGCATATCCTTATTTGGCAAAAGATGACACCACCAATAGGGCCTATAGTGGCCCCCAAAATCCAAGACCGTGGGGACGGTTCAATAGACGACAGAATTTAGTCGGGTTATCAGACACATTGGCAGAATCCTCTGACAATTCAGACCAAATTGACGGACCAAGTACCTCAAATAGGATTCCTTTTTTAGGCTGAGGACAACCAGAACCTCCAAAGAAAGGGAAAGGGAAACAACCACAACGTTGGCCCTACCCCCCAGGCGAAGGCTACACTCGCCGCCAACACTATCAATGGTAGCAGAACCCCCCCATTAATGATACTATGACAATCACCGTGGCTAATAATGACCTCCAGCAAAGCACTAATCTCCCGATTTTCAATTTGACTAAACATCAACTCTCTCACAGTGAGCAGTCTATATTGAACAAAGGGCTCTCATTTGTACCCACGGTCCGCCCCAACTTTCTCGACATCCAAAAAGAACTACTTAGATTTTTCCGTGAAATAAGACTACACAGCTTTTTTCTCCTAAACCCCAAACCGACAGCTAATGCAAATACTCCCTTCCAACCACCCTCCACTTTTTCACCATCTGGGAGTATGATCCCTAGTAAAATCTTGACCTTTGAAAAAGTAGTCCTTAACTACATCTCAGAATTGAAAAGGCAAAGAATGTTCATCCCTTATAACATTTCGATTGGCGAGAAAAAAGCCTTATCTACCCTTAAATCCAATAGCGGCCTAGTTATTAAACCTGCGGACAAGGGAGGTGGGATTGTATTACAGGAAAAAGAAAAATATAAAAATGAAATTTTGAGACAATTAATTAACATGGACCACTATTGCAGACTGCCTGGCGACCCGACCAAAGAAATACAGAGATTGATAGCCCAAGTCACCAATGATGGCTTGGAAGCTGTATTTTAAGTAAAAAGGAACACCAGTTTCTAAATATTAAATCACCCAGAACCCCTGTAATATACACTCTCCCGAAGATTCACAAAAATTCAGAGACGCCAGGCCGACCAATAGTTTCTGGCTCTGGGTCAATTTTGGAACCCCTGGGGCAATTTGTGGATCACTTAATTAAGGTATTTGTGCCAGAAACAGAATGTTACATATGCGACAGTATGTCTATGATAAACCTCATCCAAACCCACACTTTACACCAGTATCCCACAAGTTGACTCAATGCGTGTCATTGAACGGGTCTGAACAGACGTCCAGGCCCTCATACTGTGCCTACATTATTACTACAGCTCCTCGAAATTTCTTTAACAAAAAACTTTTTTCTCTATGACGAACAATAGTATGGCCAAGTCAAGGGTACGTCCATGGGGGCAGTTTTTGCCTCTAATCTAGCAATCCTGTATATGGATGACCTTGAATCTAGATGCATTCTCAGTCCTATAAACCCCTTCCACAGTGGCATCGCCCTGTGGAAACGCTACGTAGATGACAATTTTCTGATCTGGCAGGAAACACAAGAACACTGTAGCGGCCTCACATTTACTCTCCCTGCAAGCAAACAAACAAATGATCCCATTTCTTTGTTTAAAAAATATTTTTATTTGAAAGATGACAGACAAATTCACTGCTACTCTTACAATTCACAATGCAAGTTACATTTAGCATCGCTTTAGGAATCAAGTTCAGTTAGACCCACATATTACACATTTTGCTCCCCATCTCTGTTCCTTCGCACCTCCAATTCCAACACAGGCGATACACATACGTCCCCCCTATACAAGTTCCATTTGGACCATTTCCTGTCCCACTTCTTCTGGCACCCCCTTGCAATAAACACTTCTTTCTCAGCTATCATGCACCTATCTAGCTGTCAAACCGCCACTGCAGGTGGTCGTACTCCACCCCATCCCCTAGCAATTTCCCTCCTAAATAGTGTGAAACCTAACGTTACAAACTGCTGTTCTATCTTGTGGTAAATAATTTACCGTATACGAGTTTGCCATATAATTTCGGACAAGTAAAGAAATAGCTCAATCAAATGAGAGGCAGAGTCCGTGGTGTCTGAGTCTTAAGGGCTTTAATCAAGAATAATGACTCGAGTCATGGAAATCAATTCCATCAATACAAGGGGTCCGGTATGCAATGATGGCAGGAAAGATGTCAACTATTTTTTAACAGTACATGACATATATAGTAAAATGACACAATGGCAGTGAATACAGTAGGCGTGACAAGTGAAATGTATATGATAAGAACACATGTGCGTAGCAAAAAGGCGTGAACAAGGGTGTGCACAGAGGCGTACACTGGAAACGTCACAGAAAAGTGTCACAAGTGGGTGGATGCTTAGAGAATTCTTGCAGAGTCAGCTGAAACCTGTGGCATGAATGCGCGCGCAGCTAATATGACGTGTGATTGACGTACATCTGGAGGAAGCTAAGGGTCTGACTTTTAGCACTAGTAAAGGAGACAGAAGTCTGGCATGTCAGATCGACCTGTCCCTATAACATATCTGATATCTAGTATTTGGGGGATGTTTAATCTAGAGTAAAAGGTCTCTTGGGCAGAGGCTACTCTATACTGAATGTTAGTGCGTGCATAGGTGTCTGCGTGTCTACGTGCGGGGCCATGGGCCTACTCTGGCAACGGGAACTGTAAACTACTTGCACGGAGACAGGAAGACTTGCTCTTGCTCTGCAGCCGGGGATATGTTTACCTAAATCACTAGACAGGAATGTGTTTTCGAGGAGCTGAGCTGGCTACGCTGATAACTTGAAGGTAAAATACTGTTTTTGGCAGGCAGACCAGGCCGAGCCGGGCACCGCTCGCTTGGCAGGAAGTAAGGCAGAGGTCAGGGATGCATCTCCATGCTGCAGCTTTCAGAGGCAGAGACAGACATGGCTTGAAGACAGAAATCAGGGCCTAGCTCGGCAGAGCCAGGAAAAACGTGAAAGTGCACCATGTAAAGACGGTGGCACGGCATACTTAGGAGCTGAATTATCGATCCATTCATGGTGGATCTGATAGAGGACATGTTAACGTTGGACGCAAATGTATTTGCGTCTTCAGATTCGGTGGTGGAGGGAAATTACATGTACTTGAAACTCGTACATGGAGCCGTTGGGGTACACGTTGGGGACACATTTGACCATAAAAATTTCAATTACCTCATTCCCTCCTTGTCCCCTACGGACCCTTCAAGATATGTCGATGTTCATGAGACCATCAATCTGTTCATATAACATCATCTGCTCTTCTTTCTTTCTTCGGGAATGGGAACGTGAACTTGAATGAGGAACACACGCTGTGGCGCACAAGCCGCAAATCGCTGGCCCACATTGTAGACATAGACAACAACTGAACACTATGGCCAATATGATTCCTAGGAATGACAGTAGCTTCCATCCCCAGGCTGTGATTACACTCCAGAGCCAACCGGACCAAGTCCAGGAGCCTTGATTCTGGTGTATCAGATGGGCAATTTCGTGAAGTCTGGTGATAGCTTTATAGACCGATGGCGCGTTATTTGGAATAAACACGCAGCAACTGGATCCGATGACTCTACAAGCTCCGCCCCTATCGGCCAGGATGACATCAAGGACAAGGCGGTTCTGAAGAACAACAAGTCTCATAGCAGACTGCTCCTCTGTTAAGTTGCCCAAAGCAGAAGTAGTCTCATTCACTACGGCTTCAAGTATTCTGGTTAATTTGCGTATCAGTTTACTATTGGAGACAGTGCC
Organism: Lissotriton vulgaris; assembly: GCF_964263255.1. Lineage (NCBI taxonomy): Eukaryota > Metazoa > Chordata > Amphibia > Caudata > Salamandridae > Lissotriton > Lissotriton vulgaris. The sequence continues at coordinate 97,614 of NW_028248459.1, forward strand.
TAGATAGGGAAAGAATCCTTTATTGAAATCTGTATATTGTTCCCATGTAGTCTCAGTCTGATCAACTATTGGGAGGTCTCTCTTGTGTCTAACAATATTAAGACGGGAATTCCTGTGATAGTCAGATGGGGCTAGGAATACTGGTGGCAATAAGAATGCAATGAAACAGGTACCATCCCAGTCTGGAGGTAAACGGACATAAGCTGTCTGACCACATATAAAGTAGGAGTGTCTGGAAGCTTTGAATGTAGACTTGCCTTTATCACTAAATTCGACCACAGTAGTACAGTCACTGTGACCTAGATGTACTGAACCATTCTTTCTGACACACAATACACCTTTCGCTGGTAGAACTGATATGGATGGTAAGTCTGGACTAGTCTCTGACTGAACATTTAGAATCATGAGGTTAAGTGTAAAATTGCCTAATCCATACACTTCATTTTCTAAATCTGTCCCTGTCATTTGTGGAAGACCCTCCTCGTTTGGAAAACATGCTTTGTTCATGACTGTGTTCAGATTTCCCCATATCCAATTGCTTTGGGAAACTCTAGATTCGGTGTTTATAGAGGATATTAAACTAAACCATGCACCACAGGAACCATTATGTGTAAACGGGTAAGGAAAGAGGGGCAGAGCTCCCTTGTAGTTCTGATAGGGAGGGAGTCGGCCACATATCCAACAATTAGTGGCATTGTTGATCTGGTGAGAATGGTGTAACATACGAATAAATGTATTGTTGCGCAGCGCAAGTCGATAAGACAATTCGTGTGGAGGAAGAGCACTAAACGTGTGCTCGACAGTGTCATTAGAAAAAGAATGTGCAAGAGGAAAATACATATATAACATCCAACTCATAGCAATAATCGTAAGACTCAGAAAAAACATAATAAGCAATGTACAGACGCATCTACTCCGGAGACTTTTACGATATTTTTGTTTCTTGGTCCCCTGTCTATCTATCTCTCTATTTGGGTCTAACTTGTACATTGTCAAAAACTGCCTAACCGCTTCACCCGAGGGGGACTTAAACAATTAAACTGTCTGACTTACTAGACCTCAATTTCTGTCGATATTCCTCTTGGGGAGTTTTCTCTAAGAGGGGGAGTTTGGTATCAGTCTCTGGTATGTGAGAGTTCTGGGATTCAGTCTTTGGCGGAAGTCCATGGAATCTTTTCACGTGACTGGAGTGCACCCAACCCTTCCGCCCCTCCAATTTTACAGCAGTCCTGGTTGTTAACAAAACGATCTTCGGCTCCTTCCAGCGGGGCTCCAGAGGGCTTGACCTGTCGAAATTCCGGACGACTACAACGTCCCCCGGGACCAGTTCATGTGGCTTCACCTCAGTGTTGTCTGGGAAGGCTGCAGCAACCTGTGAACGACATGATTGTAGTGCAGACATCAAGGAAGCAAGGTAATCTGTCAGCATAGTACTGTCAACATCTGTAATTTTTCGCAGCAGAGGCGTCCCCCACATATTAGGAGGTCTACCGAAGACCACCTCATACGGGGATAGCCCTGTCCTGGAATGGGCTACCATTCTCATATAAAAAAGAGCAACTGGCAAAGCTACTATCCAATCCACTCCCTTCTCTTTACACACTTTGGCAAGGCGAGTTTTCAGAGTCTGATTGTGCCGCTCCACGAGACCTGCTGCCTCAGGATGTCGGACACAGTGAAACTTCCACTGGTACCCCAATAGAAGTGAGACCTGCTTCATAAGTTCAGACGAGAATGGCTGGCCGTTATCTGAATACACGACACAGGGCAAACCGTATCGAGGAAAGAACTCACGAACCAGCTGCTTGGCAGTGGTCGGGGCAGTGTAATCCGGGACGGGATATGCTTCTGTCCATCGGGATAGGGCACATACAACTACGAGGACATACTTAAATCCTCGGCATCTTTCCATCTGGATATAATCCATCTGGAGGACTTCAAAAGGATAGTCGGGAGGATGAAATCCACCTTGCTCTACGGGAACACCTTTTCCTGGATTGAACTGACAACAGATCATGCAGGTACGCACTTTCTGTTTTGCTGCTGCTCGTAAATGCTTGTTGAACCAGAGGTTCTGTATACTGTCTAACATGGCTTTTTCTCCTAAATGTGCTGGACTATGTGCTGTGTTGATGATAACCTGAACCATAGAGTCGGGGAGAAACCATGTGGTCTTTCCCTTCGTCATCCATCCCTGATCTGTCTGGACCCCTCCTTGTTCAGCCCATTTCTTTATTTCATCTGGAGTAGCATGTGTCTGTATGTCGATGACATCTTGTGTGGGGTCCTTGACTGTCATGCAATGTGTTGGTGAGTTTACATCAGTCTTTGTCATATCAGTCGTTTGAGTATGAGTCAGTGCTGTATGTTTCGCTATTCGATCTGCAAAATCGTTGCCCTGAGAAATTCTGTCTGTGACTTTCGTATGTGCTCTGCACTTCATGATAGCTATAGCTGTAGGCAAATGTATTGCTTCTAACAGGGCTTGAATGAGGGGGCCATGCTGAATCTTGGCTCCGTGAGAGGTCAAGAAACCTCTTTCTTGCCAGAGGACACCGAAGTCGTGTACGACTCCGAATGCATAACGGGAATCTGTGTATATGTTTACTTTCAAGTTCTTGGCTCGTATACAGGCCTGAGTCAGAGCAATAAGCTCTGCTGCTTGAGCAGACAGGGTGTCAATGCGATGTGTTTCTATAACTTCAGTTTCAGTGGTCACTGCATATGCGGCCACTAATTCTCCGGTGCTTGTCCTTAAACATGAACCATCCACATAAAGTGTCAGGTCTGGATTAGGTAATCAAACATCTGTCAAGTCTTGTCGGGGTTTCGTAATTGTGTCAACGACATCCACGCAATCATGTGGAGTAGGATCTGTTGTGCTCGATGGTAAAAGTGTAGCAGGATTCAGTGTATTGCAGCGTCTGATTTCTATGTGTGGTTGGAATAGTGTCAATTCATAACCTGTTAGTCGTGCTATAGTCAAATGTTGGGTCTGTGTTCTGTTTCGGAGAACCTCCACTGAATGTGGAACCTGTACTGTCAATTGATGTCCTAATACAATGGAGTCGCTTTGTCTGATTGCTAGAGCTGTTGCTGCAACTGACTTTAAGCACGCAGGCAAGGCCTGGGCTACTGGATCCAATGTACTCGAAAAATAAGCACACGGCTTGTGTTTGTCTGCTTGTAGCTGAGTGAGAACCGACAACGATGTGCCATCGCGTTCTGTGACAAAAAGTGTAAAGGGTTTACTGTAACATGGTGTTGCTAAAACTGGTGCTTGACATAAGGCTTTCTTTAACTCGTCAAAAGCTTGTGTATGTTCCTGAGTCCAAGGGAGAACAGTCGAAGACGCTGCCTCCTGTGTTGTCAACTGTATAAGTGGTTTCGCTAGAAATGCATATTGTGGAATCCATTGTCTGCAGTAGGAAGTGAGTCCAATAAAGGCTCGTACTTCTTTCTGTGTCTTGGGTTGCGGAAGATGTGCAATTAACTGAATTCGTTCGGGTGTCAGCTGCCTACCCCACTTGGACAGCAAGTGCCCAAGGTACACCACTTGCTGGGCACAGAATTGTAGCTTCGAAGGAGACACCTGGTGTCCCTTGTCCGCCAAAAAATGCAAAACTGTCAATGATGCTCGTTCACATTCTGGTTCACTACGGGCGGTGATCAATAGATCATCGACGTATTGGAGTAGGGCAGTGTTGGCAGGCATGTGAATACTGTCAAGTTGTCGTTTTAATGCTTGGCTGTAGATGCTGGGGCTTTCTGTGAATCCTTGAGGTGCGCGTGCAAATTTGAAGCTTCGGCCATTTAAACAGAATCCGAAAAGGTATTGGCTTCCCGGATCAATGGGGACACTAAAGAAGGCGTTCTTGAGGTCGATTACATTAAAGAACGTCGCTTCGGAATCAATAGCTGTCAATAGGGATAAAATGTCTGGGACCACAGGATACCGTGGTATAATGCATTTATTTAATTCTCGCAAATCGATCACTAATCGATAAACGGGAGGTGCATTCGGATCTGTACGTTTAAGAATCGGAATGATAGGGGAATTACAAACATTTGAGTCCGTTTCTACAACCACTCCTTGTGCAATGAGCTCATCAATGATTTTCAGTAAAGCCACTACAGCATCTGGTGGTAACTTGTATTGTCGGATACGTGGTAGTACTACTCCTGGCTTGAGTGTGACACGATATGGAGTAATGTGCATACAACCAACATCAGTAGGGCCTTTTGCCCATAAATGTGCAGGAACATTCTGTAACCTGGGATCAAAATCTCTCAATACATAATGTCCCTTAAAATCACGAAGGAACAACCTTACTCCTTCCGGAGAACAACAAATTACAGCTCCTAGAGCTTTCAGGGTCTTAATACCAAGCAAGTTTTCTGGACATGATTTCGTGAGCAATAAGTCTGTAGTACGAGATAATGGACCAACTGCCAGGGGAACAGGTTTCGATACTTCATTGACTATAGGCTTTCCTGAAAATCCAAGGGAAACATTCTGTGAGCCTGAGAGGGGTGCCCCTGGAACCTCGTCATGACTGATGGTCGTTCTGCTTGCCCCTGTGTCAATCAAAAATTTTCTATCCTTCCCTAATACCTGACTGTGTACATAAGGACCTTCTTGATCCACAGGAACCTCGATAAGGGGCAAGCCAACCTCCCTCTCTAGGCTGTTTCATGTGTACTGCTGATAATCGGGATAGTCAGATTGTGCATACTGGTACATCTGCTGTGTAACATGTTGTGTTGCGGCAATGGGTTGTGGCTGTGGTACCGCTACGGTCTGTTGTGGAGTCTGCATAGGCTGAATATTCTGTGGAACGTGTTGTTGGACCTGGTCCTGTCTAGGAGGACGCGGCCTCTCTTTAGTTTTACCTGTAGCTATGTTGTGTTTCAAAACTGCACAATCGTTTACATAGTGACCTGGCTGTTTACAATAGTTGCATGTCCCTTTAACAGGAGCTGCTGAATTTGGATTATTGGATTGTGTCGCACCCCTTTTATGACCATCAGCTGGAACTGTCTGAGCAACTAGTACTTTCATTTTCGTGTCTTTCATACGTCTCTGTTCGTGATCATGTTCTTCCCGAATTCTGTTCTGGTGGTACTGTAACATTTGTAACATTTGGGAAGGCGTATTAGCTTGCCATGTGCTCTCGACTTTCAGTACACGGTTCTTAACCTGGGGCAGGGAATTCTCGACTAATTTTGACACAAAAAGGTGTGGGTATGACTCGCTACTTGTTTTCAGGCCACTATTAATAATAAAACATTTCTCGAATCGGGAATAAAAATCACTAGTGTCTTCGTCGTGTTTCTGTTTACAAGCTGAGATTGCATCCCAATCCTCCTTTTTAGTTGCCAATAATCTTGGCAAAACCTGTACTAACAATCCTGGTAATGCTTTAGTTTTCTCCCCAAGACCTAAACCTGGGGTTCGACCAGTTTCTTCGGTTTCTGATTCAGCCCAATTAATCTTTTTGTCTCCCACCTCCCATTCTTTTTCTTTGAGCTTCTCGTAAATACCGGCAGGCAATAACACTTTCAGTATTTTCATAATGTCGGGATAGGTGTAATCCCCCATTAGTAACATGTCTTTTATTTCACGGTGAAAACCTGCAGGGTCTTTATCATGACTGGGCACTATTTTCTTCATTTCCAATAATTCCATTTTAGTTATGGGCGTGTATACAAACACGCGTTCAAGGGTATCATCGGGTTTCCGGATTGGATGTACTTCTTGTAAAGGATTATGTTTGTCTAGGTGATATGGTTGCCTGACTGGGGGTGGAACGGAAACAAGATGTGGAGTCAAGAAAGTTCTATATTTATGACGTTGTTCTAAAATCATTTCAATTAAATCTACCTAGACCTCTCCATCTTCCCAGGAGTAAGTCTTGCAATAAATTATATAACGGACCTGGATCAGATGCTTGGTTTTCATACTGTATAATGAGGTGTTGGGTCATATATATACCAGCTAGTCGCTGTTCTTCTGGAGTAAGACTTAAAAATGTTTGCACTACTGAATCGTCTTTATAGATGCTGTCATCCCCGGCCCACTGTACTGCGGACCGGGCTAGTTCCTGATCACGTAAGGTATTGAGTTCGTGATAACCTACTCTTTCTTTCAGTACTTTATCAGTGATTTGAAATATATGCTCAAGGGAACATCGCTCTGGTATCGGACAAAGGTAACGTTTCTTACTTTCTAAACGAATGGGTCTGTCGAAGGGCCTATCAAGAGGATATGGTCTAGGGAGTTTCTCTCTACCTACATATGCCACCATGTCTCCCCTTGCTAGTTGCGAGGTTTCTGCTGGATTCTCTGGTTCTTCCTCATCTGAGGTTTCTTTATCGTCTGACTCGGAATGCCTTTCAGATTCTCGTCGGGCATGTATTGCTACTATTTCTTTACGGATCTTTCTAATCATAGCATGTATACATTTCTCTCTGTCATGTTTACAATCTGCAATATTCTGACTCCATTTCGACAATCTCTCCAACTCTTCTTGCGGAAAGCTGGGCTGATCTTGTTCCCTTATCAAACAATTAATCAGGAATCGCATAAGTAAAGTTTTTGTCTCTACTTTCTGATGTGCCATGGCTTCACTAATACACTCCGGTCTTTCTCCTGTTCTGATAAAATGATATATATTGTCTAGATGGTCTGGCATTTCTGGTAATAACACCAAATAATCTGTAACACGTCTTAAACGCAGGGAGGCTAACATCATGGGTCCTGTTTTGCCAGGCTCTGTATCATATCTGCAATCTGTAAGCTGTTCTTTAAGTTTTTCGGCTGGGGCTGCTTTAGGTGTTCGCTGCATTGCTAATTCTCTCATTGTTATTCGTTGTAAATGTGGTGGGGTGCGGTAACCTCCTGTAGCACCTCCTGAGGCGGAGGCTTGAGCATAACCTGGCTGTAGGATCGGTATCTGTAACGGAGTTGGACCCTGAGTAGCAGCGCCGGGCCCAAAGGGATTAAGCGGATGAATACCAGGGGGAATAGGTGCGGGAACCTGGTGACGTGGAGGGGTCCTGGTCGGATCAGTAGGGATCTGCTGTTGCGGACCTGGGGGCAGATTATTGTCAGCAGGTGGTACGGGTACATTGATGGGTACATTGGTATATGCGGGAGCTACGTCGTCTAAATAGGAAGAAAGGAAAATGTCTGCTGCAGTCTTATGACGTAATTTAGTCGGAACCAATGGAGGGGGCAGATCTTTCGGTATTTCCGGGGTCGCCTTGGACAGGCCCTCGGCCAGGACTGGATACAGTCCTGTCACGATTGCGTTGCTTTGTCTTTCGCGTTGTTCCGTTCTAACTCGCTCTCCTTCTTCTAGTAGTTCTTTTTCTTTAGCTTTTTCGGAATCCTCTCTACTTTTCTCTATTTTTCTGAGTGCCTTCTCTGTCCGTCTATGTGATTCTTTACGCCATAGTTCAATGGCATCTTTCTGTGACTGTCTGGCCTTCATTTTCCACAACGCTTCCTCTACTCTCATGATGCACTCGGCATCCCATGTCCCTGTAACGGGCCATCTCTGATTCTCTGTTAAGTCTTTCGTATAATCCACCCACAAGTCTAGGTATAATATGGCATCTAAGCCGTGCTTGTGGTACATAAAATGTCCAGGAGTGTCCCGGGGTGGGATGGGAACTGCTTCTTCTAGTATCCCTTTCCTAGTTCCTATCTGTCGTAACTTCGAAAATAAAGGCATAGCTACCTCAATCTAGACACAATAAACACAGTAAGAAAATGCAAACAATCACTCATACCACGACATTAAAACACATTGAAACATTTCGAAACGAACAACAATAACTGGATAACTGAATACTAGATGCACTGCTAAACAGTACAGATACACTGCTAAAACAGTGCAGACCGGATCTGTGTACCCAAACCCGTCTTGACCGGACACAAATTAATGCACCCGTCTTGATGCGTCCCCAGCAACGGTACTCACCGGGAAGCACGGAATGGAAGGCCTCGGAAACTCGACTGGACTGGACCGCTACGACGTCACTGCTGCTGCTGCTGCGCACTACGCATGCGCCTCGACGCTACAGGTGGGCCTCTCGATACCTCGGACACTGCTCTCTCGGCTGGGCTCTGGTCGGGATCCTCCGCACTCCTCACCGCCTCGTCTGGATGTCGACCGCAGTCTCCGTCACCTCCGTAGGCCTGAGGGAGATACAGGAAAACCTGCAGATGCGCATGGGTCCGTCACAGCTGTAGTCGGGGGCAAAGCCTGCGACGCATCACCGGCGCGTGGGGTGGGGCAGGGGTCCCTATTCGGGCGCCAAATTATGTGGTAAATAATTTACCGTATACGAGTTTGCCATATAATTTCGGACAAGTAAAGAAATAGCTCAATCAAATGAGAGGCAGAGTCCGTGGTGTCTGAGTCTTAAGGGTTTTAATCAAGAATGATGACTCGAGTCATGGAAATCAATTCCATCAATACAAGGGGTCGGGTATGCAATGATGGCAGGAAAGATGTCAACTATTTTTTAACAGTACATGACATATATAGTAAAATGACACAATGGCAGTGAATACAGTAGGCGTGACAAGTGAAATGTATATGATAAGAACACATGTGCGTAGCAAAAAGGCGTGAACAAGGGTGTGCACAGAGGCGTACACTGGACACGTCACAGAAAAGTGTCACAAGTGGATGGATGCTTAGAGAATTCTTGCAGAGTCAGCTGAAACCTGTGGAATGAATGCGCGCGCAGCTAATATGACGTGTGATTGACGTACATCTGGAGGAAGCTAAGGGTCTGACGTTTAGCACTAGTAAAGGAGACAGAAGTCTGGCATGTCAGATCGACCTGTCCCTATAACATATCTGATATCTAGTATTAGGGGGATGTTTAATCTAGAGTAAAAGGTCTCTTGGGCAGAGGCTACTCTATACTGAATGTTAGTGCGTGCATAGGTGTCTGCGTGTCTACGTGCGGGGCCATGGGCCTACTCTGGCAACGGGAACTGTAAACTACTTGCACGGAGACAGGAAGACTTGCTCTTGCTCTGCAGCCGGGGATATGTTTACCTAAATCACTAGACAGGAATGTGTTTTCGAGGAGCTGAGCTGGCTACGCTGATAACTTGAAGGTAAAATACTGTTTTTGGCAGGCAGACCAGGCCGAGCCGGGCACCGCTCGCTTGGCAGGAAGTAAGGCAGAGGTCAGGGATGCATCTCCATGCTGCAGCTTTCAGAGGCAGAGACAGACATGGCTTGAAGACAGAAATCAGGGCCTAGCTCGGCAGAGCCAGGAAAAACGTGAAAGTGCACCATGTAAAGACGGTGGCACGGCATACTTAGGAGCTGAATTATCGATCCATTCATGGTGGATCTGATAGAGGACATGTTAACGTTGGACGCAAATGTATTTGCGTCTTCAGATTCGGTGGTGGAGGGAAATTACATGTACTTGAAACTCGTACATGGAGCCGTTGGGGTACACGTTGGGGACACATTTGACCATAAAAATTTCAATTACCTCAATCTCCGTATGATCAGTCGCCTCCCATATGTTGAGCAGGCCCAGTCTTGGCATCAAAGTAAGCGGTTTCCCCAGCGTGGAATGCATATGTCGTAATTCTGTCCCAACGGCTCTGCACCATCTGGCATTCCCATATCATGTGGTAAAATGTGGCTGATTGCCGGCAGCCCCTTAGACAAAGATCCTCTGGCCTCGAACCAATCCTCGCAAGAGTGACCCCAGTCAGATATGAACAGTGGAAAATACGGAGTTGGATAAGGTGGAATCTAAGCGTGATGACAGCCTCTCTGGGACACATTAACGCCTGCCTCCAATCCTCTACCTCAATTGTCCCTACGTCCCTCTCCCACTTCTCTTTAAGCTTCCCGAAGGAGTCAGGCACATTATTAATAAGTTTCCTATAAGTGAGGGAGGTTGCCTTGGTGTGCAGCTGCCCAACCAACAGACGGTCCTCCAGAGGGGACGACTCAAGTAGATCTACATAGCTAGGGAACGCCGTCATCAAAGCATGCCGTATTTGTAAATAGCGAAAGACCTCACTGGGCGCCAACCGGTATGTCTTCTGGAGCTCCTCAAACCGAAGGATTTTACCTTTCTTGATCAAGTCAGCAACCGTTGAGATACCGATCATAACCCATTTATCGAATCCCGGATGTTGGCAAAGCATACCTAGCTTCCTGGAATACCACAACGGCGTCATTTTGGTAAGCCTGCCCGTCGAACCCAAACGAGAAATGGCTAATTTCCATACCTGCAGCGTGTGTTGAGTGGGACCTACAAAATGCGTCTTCCTAGTACTAGAGCAAAGTGCCCCAAGGTATCCAGATCTATCCATCTGATATCTCTCCAAAACACATGCGGGATCATCCGGCTGGGCGTATAGCCACCTATTCACAGTCACCAGTTGTGAGGCCCAGTAATACCGCCGTATGTCGGGTAACGCAATGGCCCCATCATACCATCCCCTCATTCATTTCTGAAGCGCAATCCTCGGGGCCATCCCATCCCATAGTAACGTACGCACCTCACCTTCCACTGCTGTAAAATAGGCATCAGGAACTGTATACGGACAATGGCAAAGATCTCCAATGTTGGACGTCAGCCCGCAACTGTGCAAACAAGGGCGTTAAATTGCGACTATGGAAGAGGGCCGGATCCGGTGTGACAAAAATTCCCAGGTATCTAAAACCATAATCTGAGACCATTAAAGCACAGTCTTTTGGAAGATGTGGGGTCTGTCCATGAAATGATCCCATTTCTTGATTTCAAAATTCAACACCAGGATGAAAAGTTAATAACCAATCTCTATAGAAAACCGACTGAACACAACACTCTGTTGAGCTACAAAAGCCACCACCCTCGTGCCCTTCGCAACTCTCTTCCATACTGCCAGTTTCTCTGCATAAGAAGAAACTGTTACCCGAAGGAAGTCTATTTCCGGGAAACCCTGACACTCAGTGACAGACTTTGCACCAGAGGGTATCCACGCAAACTCATCTGCAGTTCCTTAAAAAGAGCTTGGTACTGCCTAAGAGATGTGCTTCTTGAACCTAAGACAAAAAAGACACAGAACCGTCTGGTCTGTGTGACCACTTTCTCGCCGGCATCAAATGCTATCAAGAAAAGCATAAAGAAACATTGGGAAACTATCAATGCAGGCCCACTAAATCTAGAGCGCCCCTTATTTGCCTTAAAAAAATCTAAAAACATACAAGACCATTTAGTACGCTCAGCGTTGCCCACTACAGAACCCAAAGGTACCCTTAATGAACTGTGGGAGCTCCCACGTTTAGCAGGACATGCCAAATGCGGTGACTGTATTGTTTGTGATTCTACTGTGGAAGGCAAAGACTTTGTGTATGAACAAATCAAGTTCGAAAGAAAACAATTCACAAACTGTAACACCGCAAATGTTATCTATGCGATCTTTTGTCCCTGTCATAAGGTATATGTAGGACAGACAACGCACAAGGCACGTATCCGGATGTGCCAACATCGGAGTAGGATTCGGTGCAAAACTCCAAGTGCGCCCTTGGTGGATCATTTCATCGAGATGGGACACACAGAAATGGACTTCAAATGGACAATTATCTCTGTACTCAAAATTCCCCCAAGAGGTGGAGATGTCCATCAGCTTTTGAATAAGGAGGAGCTCAAATGGATATTGAAAACTCGGAACATTCATAATGGCCTCAACCGCCTTGAGGACTGGACCTCTTTACTTTAAACTGCCTGAGTTATTTGGATACAATGTGTGATGTATATGGTGCAACCACAACTAACTATAACTGGTCAGTCACATTGTTTTACATTGTCCACCCAGAATTGTTATGAATACTGGTCCAAATGTCACGTTTCGTGCCCCACTCCACATGACTCCATGCACTGACAATGCGTTTTTCCCATCACTTTCACAAACTCACTCCCTCACAAGATGGCCACCATTCTCGACTCAACCATCTAGTCCCTAGTCCTCATCCGCTATTGGCTGATGTCCGGCCATGTGATTTCTCTCATGTGACCCTAATGGGCACATAGTAGCTACATTCACCTTGATCACCATCAACCATGATCATCGTCTCTACCCGGTGCGAGGACCCCATTCCGGCCCCCACGCGCCAAATCACTCTGTAAGTATTTGACATGCTAGTGGTTTTTCTGGAAAGGCTAGGACAGATTCCGCTGCCACTCAAATCCTTGAGCTTCGCAATTATTTCAACCCCGGTAAGCTCAGTTTTGCCATATTATTCAACCCACTAAGCTTAAAGCTTTTCCCCCGTTCACTGATTCGTTTCCTTCTCCTCATGCAGAGTCCAATATGACTCCAACCTGACACACAGGATTTCCGTTTCGCTACCTGCTTATAATTTCGAACGGCCGCCCAGTCTTGCGCCAATGTTTTGGGAGCCTTGACACTACTTTCCAGGTATGAGCTACCTTTGAATTCCGTATCTCCACCCGCATAGGCACTAGCGGTAATTTCACCTTTCCCGCACTTCGTTCTCATCCTCCATGCACGCGGCTACCTCGAAGTGTTAATTCCATGACCGGTTTCCTATTTCACTGTATCTATTGCTTATTTTATGCACAAACGAACACAATTCCATACTTGCAATTGATTCCAGCACTAAACTCGGATACTCCGCAACGTTTCGGCAATTGACTCCACCTAGGTTGACCGTTATGTCACCACTGTATCGCTATTGTGTATTGATGTCAGCAATTCTACCCTTGCCCATTTTAACTCTGTAAATTATTGTTTCCCCCCCTTTTCTTCCCCACCATTTTTGGTTTGTTCTGTATGTATTTATTAACCCCTCAGTTAAGGTACTGTCTTAGAAATGCAATGTTTACAGGCATGAATACAATGTCCTGAAGATGATCCCTCTATCCCCACTCAAGGATCGAAACGCCATCGACAAAAATACACTATATGCCCATAATTACATTGTATAATTTTCAGCAGTAGTGTACTCCTTGTATATCAGTCTGTTGAATTATATGACCCGCAGACCGTCTTTTCCTTGCCTGAACCCCTCCCCTCTATGTTTGGTTCGTCTACATGTGATAGTTGGACACTGGTGGTGTCCCACTTGAATTTGTGTAACATTTGCAGTCAATTTTGGTATTGGATATTAAATTCTGTCCGACTGGACAAAGAATATAGTAACTATTTAGCCTATATTTATTTTGCTAATTATCTAGAACTGTCTAGGGACCACTGTCTTTAGAAAACATATAACTACCCAAGGTCCCTGACCTATTGCTCTTTTGTGTTTCCCTTGTTTTTTTTAACAATGTTGACAAGATGTCTATCAGCCCACCTTTTACCAAGCAAACAAGAGGTTAGGCAAAGGATCTCAAGACTGAAACCCTAGAGTAAGAGCCCAAATGGATGCCACTCACCTCAGGGTCCTTGAGCCCGAGTAATAGTAGTTTCTGCAGAATGCTGCACTAAGCTGTGCAGGAGATCACACTGCCAATGAGAAAAAACATGCACTTACACTCTGTTCCTGGTGTGGGAGTGACTTTCCGTGGTTCACTTCCCATTTATTTATTCCCTCGGGCTGCCCTACTCTGGTGGATATAATGCAGGCCATCATGGCTTCCCGGGGGGCCCTTGAAACGAAGGTAGACACTATTGGAGTGGACCTCGCCTTGCTAAAGGATAATCATAAGAAGTTGAAGGAGCGGGTGAAAGTGACTGAGTGGACATTGGAGAAGGTACCGTACAAGGTGGCAAACCTGCAGCATTCCTTGACGCAGATGGAGAACACTGGAGTTGAGAGCAGAGGACAGTGAAGAGCGTTCTCGCAGGAATAATCACTGCATAGTGGGGGTTCCAGAGCAGCGGAAGGGGATGATGATGTCTGATACCTGCGGATACTGGAGTTGAGAGCAGAGGACAGTGAAGAGCGTTCTCGCAGGCATAATCACTGCATAGTGGGGGTTCCAGAGCAGCGGAAGGGGATGATGATGTCCGATACCTGGAAGGCTGGCTCCGGTCGGAGGTTGCCACGGAGGGGCTGTCCCTGTTTCTTGCCCTTGAGAGAGCCCACAGGGTCCCGGCTAGGCATCCTAAACTGGGAGCACCCCGAGGCCGATGGTGGCAAGATTGCTGCACTACCGGGACAGGGACCACCTCCTGCAGCGGGCCCGAGAGAAGCAACATCTACAAATTGATAACTCCAAGGTGGTGCTCTTTCCGGACTACACCGGGAGGTTCAGAAACAGCCCGCCTCCTTCGTTGCTCTTTAGTGGAAATTGCGTTAACTCTACATTCCTTATGCAATGATCTTCCCGGCGCGGCTGAGGGTGGTGGACGGCCTCAGCACGCTCTTTTTTACTACCCCGCAGGACGGTTGGCAATGACTGGAGACACGTCAGGCAAAGTCGGGGCGAAGTTCACCAGCGAGTAATACGGAGAGGAGATCTCCTGATGCTGCGAGTCCGTCATGGGCTCTCACGCTGCCGGACCGTCGGCTTGAACGGGACAGGGCTGTGCACGCGGTGGTGGCGATCAGTCAGGGTGTAACCAGCCCAGCTTCTGCTTCCTCTAACCGAGCACTAGAGGGCTCTGGGTCCTCTCCAGATGGCAGCACGATTGTGAATTTCGAGCCTGAACTACCGGAGGTCACTCCGCAGACGGTGGATTTGTTTGGCTGATCTTGGCCTGGATGATGGGTAAGGACACACTGGCACTGCAGCCCAGGCCTGGATGATGGGGAAGGACACACTGGGACTGCAACTCAGGTTTAACTGTTGGGGTGGGGAGGTCTGTCCTGTGAGACGAGGGGAGTTGGCACCACTTGATCACCATTATTGGGGCTCCCTGGAGCTGTTGCTGGCTCTTTCACTTTTTCAGCAGGGGGAATGCTGGGGGGGGGGCCTTGGGTCCCATTGGGCTGGCGCACGTCTCACTATCCATGTTGGCATTGATGGTTCTTTTCATTTGGATGGGGGCTAGTTTCAGGGAACCTATCCTGGGGAGTGGGAGTTGGGGGAGTTGGGGTACTGGGGCAGAGGGGAGGGTGGGACCAAGCATGTCGCTGTGGGAGGTAGGAGGAGCAGCATTTTCTTTGTTGTGTCATGGCTACTGCCGTAGGTATTAAGGGCCTGATTCACAGAACTAATTTAAGACAACATCTCAAACTTACTACTTTTGGTATTCAAAGAAGGCATTTAGTAGTAGTAAAGTTAGGATTTTGTCTTAAATCTGTCTTAAGTCTGTCCTAAGTTTGTCTTAAGTTTGTCTTAAGTCTGTCTTAAGTCTGTCTTAAGTCTTTCTTAAGTTTGCCTTAAGTTTGTCTTAAGTCTGTCTTAAGTTTGTCCTAAGTTTGTCTTGTCTGTCTTAAGTCTGTCCCACTACTTTTGGTATTCACAGAAGGCATTTAGTAGTATTAAAGTGAGGATTTTGTCTTAAGTTTGACTTAAGTTTGACTTAAGACAGACTTCAGACAGACTTGAGACAGTCTTAAGACAGTCTTAAGTCAAACGTAAGACAAACTTAGGACATACTTAAGACAGACTTAAGACAGACTTAAAACAAACTTAGGACAGACTTAAGACAAAATCCTAACTTTACAACTACTAAATTCTTTCTGTGAATACCAAAAGTAGTAAGTGTAGGATTTTGTCTTAAGTTAGTTCTGTGAATCAAGCCCCTTGTGTCTATCTTGGAACATTAGGGAGATGCACACTATGACTAGTCATCACAAGATTCATGCTTATCTTTGAAGACGGGGGGTGCAAATAGCACTGTTGCAGGAAACGCACCAAAATAAACGGAGGTGGCGGGGGCAGTTGTTTTGTACCACATACTCGGCTTATGCACGAGGCGCGTTGGTCTGGGTTTGGGCAGGTGTACTATTTCAGAATACTGTACAGTTGATTGACCCTGAAGGTAGATATGTTGTGGTGACGGGGCGCCTAGATGGTAGGGACATTGTTCTAGGGCGTATATATGCCCCCAACGCAGATCAAGCTTCTTTTTTTGCACACCTCTCTGGGAAATTGGCTCCCTTGTTGACTGGCTAGGTGCTCCTGGTTGGCGACTTCAATTGCATCATTGATGTCTCCCTGGATCGTTCTCATCCCCCTCTCGCAGATTCCCCAATCCATAGTCTGGCTGCAGTGCAGCGGGACTGGCAACAACAGTGAAGGTTGACTGATACCTGGAGGGCGCACCACCCGGTTGGCAGGGACTATTCGTATTTCTCATCGCTACATGACCTACATGTTCGGCTGGACTCGATCCTTGGCTTCCCAGATGTCCACGGGCGATGGTACACAGTGAATACTTAGCTAGGACATTGTCTGATTATAACTCACTATTGACAATCCTACATTGGCTGCAAGATCGCCCTGCCATTCCCACTTGGCGGCTCCGGCCTGACACGTTAGAGGATCCAGTGTTCCGTGCTACTATTGGGTCAGCCATTGACGGATATTTTTAGCTTAACGCCAACACAGCTTCTTCTCTGGTGGTCGAATGGGACGCTTTTAAGTCGGTGGTTCGGGGCGCTGCATAGGTGAAGTAGTGGGAGTGCGAAAAGTGTTGCTGCAAGATGTCCAGAAGGCAGAACAGTGTGTACATGATTCGGAGACGTAGTGCCCGGAGCGACCGGATAGGGTTGCTTGAAGCTCGGGAAGATCTAGTAGTTCAAATCGAAAGAGTGCGCTACTTCGATTATAAGGCCTACACAGATATGGCGCACGTGGAGCCTAATAAGGCTGGGGCATTGCTAGCTTGGCTGGCCAACCCAGCGCATAGAGGGACCATGATACTGGAATTGAGGGGGCAAGGTGGCGAGGTATTTCACACCCAAAAGCGTATTAACGATAATTTCTTACAGAGTTATACCGGAGCAGGTTGGGTCCCGGGATCCCGGGGGGTGAAGAGTTTCTACCGAAGGCAGAGTTGCCTCAGCTTGAGGCTGAGGATGCAGAGGCTCTGGGACGGGACATTAAAGCAGGCAAAGTACGTAGGCCATAAAGCATATGGCCAGGAACAGAACACCGGGCACCGATGGGCTTCCCGTCGAATTTTACGCAGCCTACACGGATGTTTTGGCTCCCTGTTTGGTGGCGCTCTATAGCACGGCGCGTCAGGAGGGTGCCCTCCCTGCCTCCACGCGTGAAGCCCTCATAGTTCCCCTTCTCAAGCCGGGTAGACCTGATTGGGATAGTTCCTCGTACAGGCCCCTAGCGATGCTCAATCTTGACTACAAGATCTTAAGGCGAATTTTGGCCAGTCGTTTGATGCCCCATATGACGCAACTGATTATTACAGACCAAGCCGGATTCATTCACTTTCGAAATACCGCGATGAATGTGCGCAGACTTATTTGCGTTTTAGGGGGCCGAATCCCATGATAAAGAAGAGGCCTGCATTTTTGCTGTCGATATTGAAAAGGCCTTCAATAGCCTGGAGTGTCCCTACCTTCTTAATGTCTTGTGAGAGTTTGGACTGGGAGAACGCTTTCTACAGTGGTGGCTCTGTTATACAGTGCTTCTACTGCCAGGGTGAGTACGGGAGGCTTGATTTCTGCTGCCTGTACAGTGGCTCACTGGGGACGCCCTACGGGGAGTGAGGGACTTGCTGGAGACCTTGGGGAGGGTGGCCGAACTCCGGGTGAATTGGACCAAGTCATGTTTGTTTCCTACTAGGCCAGACAGGATGGATCATCCGAGGACAGGGGATGTCACATGGGAATGCCAGTGTTTGCCATACTTGAGGACTCAGATCTATCATGCTCCTGATGATCTTTTGGAGGGCAATGTGGGGCGGGCGGTTCGCTGAGCGAAAACCTGTTTTGATTTCTGGGGGACGGCAGGGTCGCCTTGGAGAAAATGGTCATTTTGCCCAGGTTTCTCTATTATTTTGGGACCCTCCCTGTTTGGATCCCGGGTAAGCTCTTCGCTCAGCTGAACACTCTGATTACAGGATTCGTATGGGGAGCTGGGAGACGGAGGGTTGCGTTGGCCACCCTCCAGAGGCCCAGGGCAAAGGGGGGCCTTGCGTTGCCGGACCAGGAGGTTTATTACCATGCTGCGCAGCTTCAATGGTTTACGAAGTGGGTGGCGGGCCATATTAGGCACCCGGAAGACCAGGGTGGGTCGGATCCGAGTTGGCACCTTTTGTTATGTGTGCTGTTACGAGGCCCATTGAGAGGTGACTTACTGCCACCGGATTTGGGGACTGTGCGACAATGCTGGGCACGCCTGGCCAGGAGAGGACATGTTAAGACCCCCTATGCGCCCAAGATCCTGCTACGGATGTGTGAGGTGTTGCCTTATGGGGGAGATTGGAGCCAGTTGCTGGTATGGGAAGAGACGGGAGTTACGGCAATAGGTGACCTTTACAAAGGTAGTAATCTTCTCCCTTTTAATGACTTCAGGGAGCGCCATGATCTCCCGCAGGGGGACTTTCTCTTGCATGCGGCCCTGACCGCGGTTATCAGGAAGCACTGGCGAAAGGGACTGTTGGAGTTAAATACGTCTCTCACTTGTCAATATGTAGTGATGGCGGAGGGTACTGTTAAAGCGGTGACCTGCCTCAACCGACGGATCCCTCGTGATTTGCGCCAACCTCTGACAGCGCTGCGGCTCAAGTGGGAAGCAGGTCTGGGGGAGCCCATTGCAGAAAAACCTTGGGATGCGATTGTAGAGCGGCCGTGGAAATGTTCTCGGAATGCGCACTTCCAGCTCACCCAATTCTATGTTTTCCATAGGGCCTACCTCACGCCTAGTAAAATTGCTGAATATTTTGGGGGATCGGCCACTTGCCCCCGTTGTGACCAGGATGGGGCGCTTTCCTCCACATGTTCTGGGACTGTTCACTGGTGGGAGACTTCTGGCGAGAGGTGACGACTGGTTGGCTGACTGCGACGGAGAGGGAGCTAACGGTGACACCAGGGGTTTGTTTGTTGCATTGGTTCCCTCACACTGCCAAGACTAAGGTCTCCAGCAGGTTCATTGACCTAGGATTGGTCTTGGCTAAGAGAGAAATTACTTCCCACTGGAAGGAGAGGCAGGGGCATAGTCTATTGCGTTGGAATAGGGTGCTGGTGAAATGGGCAGAAAGTGAAGGGAACTATAGATCACGGATGGCTCTTGGTAATGGAAGCAAGAAGTCACAGGACATGGTCTGGGCGTGGGTGGCACTCCTGGAGCGGATCAAACATCTGACTGTGGAAGACAAGGATACCCTTGATGAGAGGGACGTGGCACGGCCCCTCGAGAGACCCTTCCCGCTTGTGGGGGTGTGGTGCGAGAGGAGGCCACTGGGACCATGGTAAGCAGCCTCCCCCTGTGTTCTTGTTCAACTCACTGCCGCACCCCGTGGGGTGGGGATACTGATAGGTGGTACAGAAGTCATATTCGCCTTCTTGAATATCTTAGAGTCTGGCGATATACTTGGGAGGGTGGTTGGGGTGGGGGTTCCAGTTGGGGGAGTTTCGAAAGTGAGATGTGGGAGGGGGTGGGGGATTCTTCTTATTGCTCCACACCATTGGACTGGATCAACCATGCGGACGGACTGCGCTGTATCACGGATGCCTTGGGGGACGATGGATGAGCCTCTGTAGTCAGTTTGTCATGGGGTCCGTTGTATTTCATGCTGGTTTCCTCCATTGAGCATTCAGTGGGCAGCTGGATTGAATGTATATTTTCATGAAACTCACTAAAAGTCTGTTTAAAAAAAAATGAAGCCTTCAGCTTCCCCATTGGCCTTAGGCCACTGTGGAGTGACCTTTTAGTGAGGTATACCCAGGCTAGACAAATATTCTTTGATCTCTTGCCCTTTGAATGGGAAGCCAAACTGTGTGAAGACTTTCACCATGATATGTTTTACTCTCTTCAATGCCGTTGATTGGGTCAGCTCCACCACAGTGTACTTGGAGTGGCTGTTGATGATGACCATGATTATCCTCCTATAGGGAAAACTCCCGAAATCCATGCTCAGGTGGGTCCAGGGGTCAGGGTGAAACTGTTCAGTTAAGATAGGCCTTGTTCTGTCATCTGTCATGTGACACGGGAGGCACCCTTCCACTTTCTCCTCCGCAGCTCCAATCATCACAGGAAACCAGGCATTGTGTCGTAGTCCCACCTTTGTTTTGGCAACTCGTTGGTATTCCTGATGTCAGAGTTGATCACCCGGACCCATAGGGACTGTGGAATCTAGATGCACTGACCTTGTAGTAGGAGCCCATCCTCCGTGCAGCTCAATTCATCTAGTTATTGCCATAGTTGGGTCATTATTTGTTTGACCGGCATGTCCCATGATTTGGTGTTGTCTAAGAATAACTATCAGGTTTTGTGCTGTAGATCCTGCACAGCCTTCTGTAGCAGCAAGTCATCATCAGTGGCAGCTCTAATTTCCTGTAGCGTCATTGCCGTGGGACAGGCACTCAGTGAGGCCATCTGTGCAAAGTCCAGGGCCCACTCATCCTCATCTTTACCACCATACCTGTTTTCCAGCGGGTGCCTGGACAAAAAGCTGGCAAGATTGTGGGCCCCTGGGCAATACACAACATTGAAGGTCTACAGATGTATTTGTATTGCTCACCTCTCAATTCTCAGTGGTGGGATGTGCGATGTGCCAGCAAACAGTGAAACTAGCCGTTTGTAGTCAGTGATGACCCGTAATCGTCTCCTGCAAAGATATAGGTGAAAATATTGACACTCCCATCTGATGGCCAGTGCTTCCTGCTCAATTTAAGCATAGTGGGTCTTGGTGTCTATGAGGATGTGACTGACATAAGCGATGGGACCCCTCTGTCCTCTGCTCCTTTCTTGCAGGAGTATGGTGCGTCGGCCGACAGGGCTAGTGTCGACAGCCATGTCATTGTTGGTTGAAGTTGGCCATGGTACCATCCAGCAGCAGAACCTCTTTTACCCTCTGGAACATCTTGATGGCTTTGTCAACCCAACTCTACTCAATGCTAGTCCTAGTGAGGGCTCTTAAGGGTTTTGAAATTATTATTATTATTATATTATTATTTTTTAAATGGTGGCCATGTTTGGAACCGTAGGTAGCAATCCCTAGAAAACATCTGACCTTGGTGGCATTGTGTGGCCCTGGTGCATTCTGAATGGCATCTGCCTTATTTGGGTCAACTCTCAGGCCTTTTCTGGAGAAAACATAGCCAAACAATTCTATTGCTATCTCAAAGAAGGAGCACTTCTGCCGGTGCAGTGTTAGGCCTTGCCTTACGGTGATCCAACGTGACCCGGAGCCTCTGACAGTGTTCTTCTAGTGTTGTGGAATATATCAAGATGTTGTTGTTTATGTTTAACTCCCCTGCCTGCCCCCACAGGGTTTCCCATGTGGTGTTTTGAAAAACATCTGATGCCGAACATATGCCAACGTTTACGCGTCTGTAATGTCTCAGGCTGAAGGGGTGGAGAGGTTAGGTATGTAGAAGCACAATAGGTATAACTCTAGCTTGTGATAGCTGGGAGTGAGGTCCAGTTTGGAAAACCATTGGGCACTGTTGAGATTTGCCATTATGTCATCCATGGTTGGCATGAGACGGCGTTCTCTGTGGTTCCCTTTACGCTGCAGCCTCATGTCCACGCACAGGAAGATTGCTCCTGGATGTCATGGTTTGGGAGGGAGCACCAGAAGGAACACCCACTGAATGGGTCCAGTCACCTTTCGAACACTCCAAGCTACTCCAGTTTGCAGAGCTCTTGTTCGACCTGCGGCTGCAGGTGGAAAGGCACTCTCCTGTGTTGCAGGGCAATTGACTTTATGGCTGGGTCAATAAGTAATTTGACTTACTTGACCTTAAGGCACCTAAGTCCCTGAAACAGTTGTGGGAAGTTTTAGAGCACAACTTCCACCTTTGCTTTGTGGATGTGTTTAGCGAAGAATACCAGTCTGAGGTTCTCTACTGCTTTGGGATCCAATCAGCAGTCCTGTACCCTCCTTCGTTATGTTGAATTTGATGTCTTTGATGTTGTCGTGGCCATATGCCACTCGCACTTCTATGACCCTTCAACGGGCAGTGGAGTGCGACTGCCATAATCATAGATCTTTGTTGAAGTGGGTAGGAGAGGAGGTTTAGGGTCCAACTCTCTGAATTGCCTCAAGCCCATAATATCTACTGATGCTCCGGAGCCGATCAGGGCCAGAACATCAACCTTAGAAATGACGACAGTGGTGTGGTTCATGAATGTAATCGTGAAGACGGCATCATTGGTGGCAACTCCTGCCACTCACTTGCTGAGGCCAGCGTCTGACACCAGACCATCGATGGCTAGCTAATTAAGCAGGGGGGGAGGGTTGATGCTGTGCTCTAGAGTCCATGCCCTTTGTCTGTGCTCTGGCAAGCACGAGAAAAGTTGTTGAGATTCCCACATCGGGAACATGTTTACCTTTCGGTGGGTATATGCGAGTGTGTTTGGTTCCAGGCTGCAGTTCCGGCATATGGAAGTGTTGCAGCCTGCGGCTTTTGTACAAGTACCCTCGCGGGGCATTTGTATACAGCATCAACCCGCTACTCTTTCCCCTTCACAGGCTTAGTTTCCCTTGACCAGGGCTTTAAGTGGGGTCTGTCCGGGTTTGAGCCCCAGCAGTTATTTTCAGGGGGCCTCGAAACGGGTCTCTTTCGGGCTCTATATTCAGGCCATCAAAGGTAGTCCGTTTTCTTTTTTTTTTCCTCGACTGTAGTGAGAGCATGAACATCGATGTGCCCATGCTCACAAACAACTTCAGAAGTACTGACTTCTTACTTTTTACATCGCCCCTTGCCGCGCTTTCAATTTTCCAGTAGCTGTCTCGCTGTCCCCGGACTCGCAGCACTCACTCTCCCCGCCCCCACTTCTCAGCAGCAGAAGCCAGGAGCAGCAGTGCCACCGGGTCACAACTACATCTTGCAGGAAGACGAGCTGTCGGAAACTGCGTGGTAACTGCAATAGGATCATCTAAAAGCCCTTTGAATTCATTTTGTGCATGTGAAGAAGCTTTTCTTCAGCTTGCATTCCAACCTGTAGTGTCTTAGCGTGGACACGCTCTAGTGTTCAGGTGTGATGTAACATACTTTACACCCACCCACCACAGACGTCATGGTGTCACATGACGCTGCCAATAAAAGAGGCCGAGCGCACGTGCTCGGGACCTTTCCTACTACCCAATCCTGGTGTCTGTGTCCATCATTGCTGTGCCTAACATGCGGGCCTAGGGCCCTCCACCCCAACATTACAATGGCGACGAGGTCGGTAGTGCAACCCATGCGTGCCACTACCCTACTTTGAGGAAAAGGGGGAGAGAGCTGCCCGCCTGAAGGGCATCCCCTGCAGCAAGGCGCAGCGAGCCGAGAAGCCGGTGAGCACGTCGGAGCCCAGCAGCCACCAATAGGCTCACAGCAAGCCGACCGGAGCCACCCGCGTCGGCCGCCACCAACATGTGCCACCAGGAATGAGCGGACCGCCCAGTGCCCTCCTGAGACGGCCGCGAAGCAGTAACCCCCCCGGAGAGGTGTACCGGCCGGTCAGAGCCCACCCGCCACGACCGCGACAGAGCATCAGGCCCGCCGGCCGAAGGTGAGCCCCAGGGGCGAAATGACTTTCATAAACTGCGCCCAATCATAAGCAGGACCAACGGAGCCCACCCGCGGCCTGCCTGAGTCATCCCCTGCCCCCGCCGCGTGTGTAACTGGAAGCGGGGGGCCCAGAGACGAGCGAAGGCGCAAGGGAGAGTGAGGCCGGACCCGCAACTACCAGAAACAACGAGGGGGAGGGAGCGTAGTAGCTAACCGCCTCCCGACCCCCCTCGCAACGTGTTCCGGGCCAGCGGAGTCCACCCGCGGCCCGCCGGTAGCGCCCCAGCGAGAAAAGACTCAGCAGCGCCAGCGGAGCCCACCCGCGGCCCGCCGGTAGCACCCCCAACAAATAAAGTACAGCAGCACCAGCGGAGCCCACCCGCGGCCTGCCGGCGGCACCCCAGCGTGTAAAGACACTGCAGAGCCAGCGGAGCCTACCCGCGGCCTGCGAGAAGCATGGCAGGTCTCCGCCGCGCAGCGTGTGCAAGGTGAAGCTGCTGCGGCGGGAAACCGGGGAAAAGTGAAGCCTGCCGTGCCGGAGAACTATCGACATTCAAATAGGCAGAGCCGGCGGAGCCCACCCGCGGCCTGCCTCGAGCGCCCCCCGCCCAGGGAGGAGTGACGGGAGCGACGCGCTCACCCGCCAGAGGAAAGCATCAACCCACAAAACCCCCCCGCCCGCGTGAGGACTGCCGAGGCTGCCGCGGGCTGGGAGGGGAAGCAGGGGAGAAGTAAGCGTCTGCACGCGGCCAGCGCCGCCAAGATCAAATGTGCCCCCCTCCTCGTGTGCTCCGTGTGAGGAGCAGAGTGCATGAAAGCGGCCAGCGCCGCCAGAATAAACTGAAAGTGTGCCAATGAAACGTCAAAGTGTGCGAGACACGGAGCCTGCACACCACAGAACTGCCTCGCCATCATGCCTGCGCCCTCCTGCCCCCAAAAGTACTCAATAGCAGGGAAGGGACTCACCAGGAAGGCAGTGTGAGGCCAGGTTCCCAGCAGCAGCTCCAGCCCCAGCCCCCTGTGCACTGAGAGAGAGAGGGACAGTAGAGTGCACACCAGGGGAAGACAAGAGTCACAACACGGGCTGCTACCAGATCCAACATCACTACCACCATCTGGTGGCCAAAGAAGGAAAAGCGCACCTGCATCAATAAGAAATAAACAAGCATCGCACAATACCAGGCAAAGCAGCAGCAGCAAGGGGTAACGGACTGAGTAAAGCCCACCAAGAGAATCGAATCTCACGCAGCAAGTAAGAGTGCAATCACGCACGAAACAACCACACGCACCAGCAAGGAGTCGGCAGACGCCACTTCCAGCGTGACGTGGGAAGAGGCACAAACGCCTCACCAAGCATCCAAGTACGGACAAAACGTCTGGAGAAAACGACTGCCAAGTACTGGAGGAACGACCAGGGAAAAGACTGCCGCGATCAGAAGACGGAGAGAGCAGTGACTCCTAGTGGCCACAGGTGTTCACCGCAGCATCAACTACTCCCGCCAACGGTCCGAAGCAGCAAGTACCTGACGCCAGCCAAAGCAGCAAGTACCCAACGGTCCAAAGCAGCAAGTACCCGACGTCAGCCAAAGCAGCAAGTAACCGACGCCAGCCAAAGCAGCAAGTACCCAACGGTCCAAAGCAGCAAGTACCCGACGTCAGCCAAAGCAGCAAGTAATCGACGTCAGCCAATGCTGCAAGTACCCAACGACACGCAACAAGTGTCCGAGAGCCCTGAAAAGTACGTGCGCAGATAACGCGCCACCTGGCAACGCACAGCCACCACAAGATGAAAGAAGGGCACAGGTAACGCCACAGTGCAGAACAGTTACCGGGGACGACCACTAAGCGTGGCGCCTCCCAGAAGCCGATCCACAGAATGATCGCGTACCAAGTCTGACCCGCGACGGGTCCCCAAACACAAGGAAGTGCTAACGCACCAAGTCCGACAGGACGACCGAAGAAACCTGCCAAGCTTCGGCAGGAGTGGACCGCCAAACGGTCCAGGACGTTCAACCTAGACAAGGTCTATGAACACCATCCCACGAACGTCACCAACAAAAATCTAGAGAAGAGGGTTCGCGACACCAACTCTGGCAGCTGAGGAAGAAGGAGGAAGTGTCCCTGTCGGGGACAAAACCAGGAGTACACATGCAGCGGGCGCGCCCTGCTTGGAGGAGCCAGGTCAGGAGAGAAGATGCAAGATCGGACCAAGTGATGTCGCGGAACAGGAAGGAAGAAAAGGAGAGATCCGAGTGGCACGTCTGCCACCGCGAAACAGGAAGGAAGAAAAGGAGAGATCCGAGTGGCACGTCTGCCACCGCGAAACAGGAAGGAAGAAAAGGAGAGATCAGAGTGGCACCTCTGCCACCGTGAAAAGAAAGGAAGAAAAGGAGAGATCTGAGTGGCACCTCTGCCACCGTGAAAAGAAAGGAAGAAAAGGAGAGATCTGAGTGGCACCTCTGCCACCGTGAAAAGAAAGGAAGAAGAGGAGAGATCTGTGTGGCACGCTTGCCACTGTGAAAACAAAGGAAGAAAAGGAGAGATCTGTGTGGCACCTCTGCCACCGTGAAAAGAAAGGAAGAAAAGGAGAGACACGTGGCACGTATGCCACTGCTAGAGCGGAAGGAAGTATATCCACGTGGCCGTTGCCACAGTTAAGAATGGAAGGAAGTATATCCACGTGGCCGTTGCCACAGTTAAGAATGGAAGGAAGTAGATCCACGTGGCCGTTGCCACAGTTAAGAGTGGAAGATGAAGTCAGTGCGAAGTAGGTCCCCACAGTGAATCCAAGGCCGAGACTGGTACGTAACCATCATTCCACGGCGAACAACAGGAACTCCAACCGCACCCGTTGCCACGAAAGTCAACAACAGAAAGACTGTGAGGACAAAGGGGCTGCCCAGTCGTCTACAGACTGTTTCCATCGAGCACCACTAACCAGTGCCAATGCGGACTAAGGTTCCCCGAAACAGATTGAACCCCATCTGCCAATTCCAAGCAGTGGCGGATAGAAAGGCATGGCGGAAGCTGAACGCTTCACTGCATCCTGAGACATGTTATTTTCCCCAACTGTGAATTCTGAAGTTGGGTCTTTGCAATGGGTAAAAAGGGGAGTGATGTAGTGTCTTAGCGTGGACACGCTCTAGTGTTCAGGTGTGATGTAACATACTTTACACCCACCCACCACAGACGTCATGGTGTCACATGACGCTGCCAATAAAAGAGGCCGAGCGCACGTGCTCGGGACCTTTCCTACTACCCAATCCTGGTGTCTGTGTCCATCATTGCTGCGCCTAACATGCAGGCCTAGGGCCCTCCACCCCAACATTGCACAACCTCCATAACTGATACCAAAACGACCCCAAAGGCAGTGTTTCCAAATAGAACAGCCTTTTCATTTAATGACTGAGTTTTTTTGGTGTCGGATCACAAATGCACAACAACATACACTCAAATATTATTCATACATACGAGTGTGCTTCCTTTGCCGTATTATTTGATATAAAGTGATGAGCATAATTTGGGCAGGCACTCGAAAAACCACGTGCAGGCAGTAAATAAGCATTCATACCGTCAGCCGAAAAACCAAAGTCACCCCTCCCTCTGACCCCAACTGCTGCAACTGCTTCGCAATTAGGTACCGGCCGCAAAGAAAATGAACAGTAAATTGGGGTGGTTCCTTCCACCAAGTGTATTTCTGCCTAGGTTTGGACAGTTTCACAATTATTTCGGATCTAGTCACTTAGCACCCTTTCACCTGTACCTGCGATACTTTCATTAACAGCACTTGCAGAGATGGGGTAAGGCAATGCTGAACAGCCTCACCCCCATTCTTAAAAGGATTGACAGCGAATGAGGAAAAGCAAAGACGTGCACCTGCCCATTGGGACAGGAGTTGAGTGGTGACAGAAGTTTTGTTGTGCTAGGGGACTCCAGGGCCGGCGCTAGGCATGGGCAGCATGGGCGGCTGCCCAGGGCCCCCTGGTCTGGTCGCAGGAGGGGGGCCTCGCACCTTTGAAGACTACGGTGTTTCGAGGCGGGGGGGGGGGGCCTAAGAGTTTAAAGGTTCTACCCATTTCCCCTGCTGGCCCCTCTCACAGGGCCTAATCGCTGCAGCTGCGTGATGATGGCAGTGATTTGATAGGTACTTAAACTGCCCTTATGTGTGAAGTGCGCCCTGCCCCTGTATGAATGAAAAGCAGGATCTCCTGCAGGGCGCACAACAAAGAATAGAATTACTTCCTGTCACGTGAAATCTGATCACCTAGGATGAGGGAACACTGGGAAAGGAAGCATAGAGGTGAGAAAAAAAGGGGGGGAGCAGATAGGTGTGAGTATGACAGAGAGACCTGGGGTGCAGGCAAAGAAGCCGACACAGCATTAACATGTGGTTGGAGCAAGGCTTTACGTGTCTTACACCCAGCAATTAATTAGAACGGAGATTGAAACGGACCCCATATCTTTTCCTATATCCATGTACTAACTTGACCTGCAAAAAAACTGGTTTAGTGTCTGCACAATGAGGTATGACACGTTTACAGGGTCGGACTGACCTATAGGGCAATCAAATCCGGCTGTGCCCAACGGTCTAATCTGTCAGGTCAGTATGTAGGCTGTTTTTTATGTTTACAGGCCTGCTTTATGGTCATATGAGACTTTTTTTAATGTTGATTTTCATGATATTTTAAAACAAACATTGCTTCCAGCAAACTCAAATATATGCAGTCTTCCATACCTTACACAATCGTATACAGCATGTCTTTACAAATTAAAAACTGATATAATTTGCCAATACAGACATTTTTTTAGCTGACTAATTCACTAATGGGGGCCACTTTTATTTCGGTGCTGGGGCCTATTTCCTGTCTCAGTCTGACAATGTATGTTAGGGTAATACATGGCAACAAATTAGTTCCTGTTTGTGGTTCACGTGCTGCACTTAATTTTGCATTCCTTAAAAATCTTAGGTATTTTCAAGATGTGTGTTTCTGGAATTCGTTTCACAGCATATTACTCTTGTATGGTGCACACTTTTTATTGAGTTGCATCCAGGTCTTTATAACAGGCTACAATTGAGAGCTTTGTATTTGAGGCCGAAGGCAGTATAACTTTCTCACTGTGCCTACCTGGGGATCAAAAAGGTGTTCAGAATGCATGATCATTCAATACATGGCCTCTCTGCAGAGAACACAGAGCTACAGTGCAGTATTCAAATTGCAGGTGTGATTCTGTGCAAATGTGTGTGAAGGAGGCACTCATTGGTCAAAACAGTGACAAGGTAAAAGAAAAATAATTTGTTGTTGTTACTCATTTATCCGAAACAGCTAACAACCATTGACAAAATCAATACTCCTGGTTGTTTTTAGGTGTATGTCAGTTGTGTTATACTTCTGTTTTCAATCACGGAAAGCCCAGAGAGGAAACAAAGTACTGGTCAGATTGTACTCTTTGTGGAATCACAGAAATTTAGATTACCCTGTTTAAGCTACACCCTTAATTATGTAGACCACACCCCTTTTAGAGACCCACTCATTTGTTTTTCAGCCAGCCTAAAGGCGTGGGCTGGCAGAAAGGGAGACAGGGAAGAGGAGAGATGGATTTAATGGGCAGAATCCATGCGGACAGGCTGGTAGAGAGATTAATAGCTGAGGTGAAGAGCAGTACATTCAAGGATGTAAGAATCCATGCAAAGTGGTAGGAGGCCGGGAAACTTGGGATCTTTGAAATGCAGAGGCTCCTAACGTAACATTTAATAATTTGTTGTGTGCAAGGCATGCCTCACACTTCCTAGTGGTTTGGAGGTTTCACCCTCATCAAGAATACTTTTAAAAATGGCAGAAGATTGTATTATTGGCCCATTTTCTAAAAATTCATAATCCCATTCAAAAGAACAATAACAATTTTTAAATCATTTAATGTATTTCTATTTAATACATATGTAAAATATAGGTACGTATTTTCTAAGTATTAATTTTTAACCGTTATACTCACATCCAAACTCAGTAAGTAGCTTCTTGCAAAAAGGCTTCAACAATGCCATATAATCTGTGATCTCTGAATAAACTGCACCTTTTATAAAATACAGCAGCTCATCTCTTAATGAGAATTTCTTAGTTCAAATATTTCTCTCATGTATTGTTGGAGCTACACTAGTTTCCCATTAGAAAGGAAGTAGCCTTCAAGGCACTGTATCCTGCTCACAACATAGGTCCTGAGTACCTTGGAGAAATGCATATGGTACACACCTAGGGGAGCTCTTCGATAAACCTCCTCGGGAAAAGTGGACACACCTAAAATAAACAAAGAGACATGGAGTGCCAGAAGCTTTATTTCATTCCTTACAAACTCTGAAACAATTTAGAAAAAAATTAAAACCTGGCTTTTTTCAACTGTGTTGCCAATTAGCTTACACTGGGGTGTCAATTTTAGATGACTGGTCAATTTGTGGCGACGGCTGCTTCGATTGAATCAAAACAACCTATTTTCCTTTAACCACAGACAAATTTATTCTATTTATAAATCAAACTTTTTGTCTTTTTCTGTTTTTTGAGCACACTATTCGTCGTGCATGGAAAATACAAAATATACAAAACAATGGATTATATATACAAAATATACAAACGGATAAATATACAGTTTCAGACACACTTGGCCATACATTCATACAACATGTATTCACAACAACAAACAATATATAGAGAAACAATACGTCCGAGCATCGGTCATTCAGTTCAGTGGAGAGAATTTCATTCTATGTTTTTACGATCTGTTATAGTTGTTATTGTCACAGTCTGTTTTGTAGAACCAAATAAATCGAACAACTGTTCCGACAAAAATTGGTGACCAGATGCGGGACAAAGAAGCTGGTCGACGCGTTTCGAACCCCTTTTAGTTAAATGGGGGTTCTCCTCAGGACCGGAATGGTTCTGAAACAAAATAGAAAGGGGAGTGGCTTAGGAAAACAATTCAGGATTGAGAGGAATAAACGGGGATCAACTCCCTGTATTCAACAGGGGCTCCCTACCTTAATCCACAAGTATTAAGAACTCAAACAATGGCAGGCAGGTGAGAATCCAAAGTGGAATAGTATTTCCCAATAGGCGTGATCAAAGTCGCTGTGGGGGAAGACAATACAAGAAGACTACATTTAGTGTCTACTCTTTCGCAATGGTTCATTCAGCTCTCGAACGTTACGGGGAAGCGGTCGGATCCATGGAGACTTACCCGTTCGTGACTTGCTTCGTCTCCATGGATCCGACCGCTTCCCCGTAACATTCGAGAGCTGAATGAACCATTGCGAAAGAGTAGACACTAAATGTAGTCTTCTTGTATTGTCTTCCCCCACAGCGACTTTGATCACGCCTATTGGGAAATACTATTCCACTTTGGATTCTCACCTGCCTGCCATTGTTTGAGTTCTTAATACTTGTGGATTAAGGTAGGGAGCCCCTGTTGAACACAGGGAGTTGATCCCCGTTTATTCATCTCAATCCTGAATTGTTTTCCTAAGCCACTCCCCTTTCTATTTTGTTTCAGAACCATTCCGGTCCTGAGGAGAACCCCCATTTAACTAAAAGGGGTTCGAAACGCGTCGACCAGCTTCTTTGTCCCGCATCTGGTCACCAATTTTTGTCGGAACAGTTGTTCGATTTATTTGGTTCTACAAAACAGACTGTGACAATAACAACTATAACAGATCGTAAAAACATAGAATGAAATTCTCTCCACTGAACTGAATTACCGATGCTCGGACGTATTGTTTCTCTATATATTGTTTGTTGTTGTGAATACATGTTGTATGAATGTATGGCCAAGTGTGTCTGAAACTGTATATTTATCCGTTTGTATATTTTGTATATATAATCCATTGTTTTGTATATTTTGTATTTTCCATGCACGACGAATAGTGTGCTCAAAAAACAGAAAAAGACAAAAAGTTTGATTTATAAATAGAATAAATTTGTCTGTGGTTAAAGGAAAATAGGTTGTTTTGTTTCAATCGAAGCAGCCGTCGCCACAAATTGACCAGTCATCTAAAATTGACACCCCAGTGTTGGCTCTTGTGTTGTTTAATATATTAGTTGGACTCAGCCATCCTGAGTAATGAGTCAAGGCCCTTCTTGATTCTCTGCCAATTAGCTTACAGCTGCAGATGGCAGTGCTACACTGGCATGCGCTATAAACAATATCAATTTAATTATTGGCGAATTGAAAGAAGTTCCTATGATGTCACTTCCTGTTTAGTTAACTCGTATGCAAATTATTGGGGCCTCGCATTTTCCTATTCTGCCCAGGGCCCCATGAACCCTAGGACCGGCCCTGGGGGACTCCCTTTGATTTCATGGAAATAGATATGTTCACGTACCTACTACCTACAGAACGGCTGTTTGCTGCGAAGTGCCGGTACTCTAGCATTAAAAATATTGCAGCACTGCTGAGAAGTGCAGGTACTCTCTCTCTACCCTTCAAGTTACAAAAGTGTGGGCACTATGTAGCGGAGTGCACATGCCCGCTTGAAGCACTAATTAGTAATGAAACTCACCCTGCCAAGGACACACAAAAAAGGCACCCGCATCCTAGCACTCAAACAAAGCCCATGTGTGCTACATTATTTTGACATATTTCATTTGTATTGTAGGCTTAGTTTGGGCAGCCAGCCAGTTAGTTGTAAAAATGCATTTGTTTTATGTACTTCGTGCAACACGTTATTGCTTATATAAGGTGCTTAATGTGGTTCAGTTGGCAGTGCACTGTTTGTGTTGTATGTTTAGTGCAGGGCTTTAAGTGGGCTGAGGCTCTCCGGGTCTGAGCACCAGCAGTTATTTTCAGGGTGCTTCAAAACGGGTCTCTATCAGGCTCTATTTTCAGACCTCCAAAAGTAGTCCGTTTTCTTTCTTTTTTTTCCTCGACTGCAGTGAAATCATGCACATCGATGTGCGCATGCTCATTTTGCTCACTACTGAGCAGTGGAGGTAGTGAGCATGCCAGGTGAGTCGTGTTGTAGGAGGAACGGGGCTTTAAAGAGAGACATTTTTTCTCAGGATTTCCCTTCTTGCAGCGCAGGTGTCGTTGTGGTGCCAGCCTCCACATCGTGGGATGATTAGGAGAGAGATGACCATAGGCAGCCTGCTCCAGCACGACCCTGCTCTGACCTTTCACACTGAGCGTTAAGGCTGCAGTGTAACCCAGCAACAACTGAAACGCAGAGAGAGGAACTAGTCTGCGTGATCCTGCCCCAGCCCTAACACAATGCTAGTTATCTTGATTTAGACCACGCCCCTGCTTGGATAGGCCACGCCCCTTTACGAGGTCTGCCCCGCCCATTTTAGAGCATCCCCCAGTTTTTTTTACCACTTAAAGCACTGCCCTTGACCCAGTTGGCTCTATTCCCTTCGCTAGGGCTAGTTCCATCTCTTCTGCTCTACTGTTTGAGAGTTCCTACTGCTTTGCTAAAATGAGAATATCTTCCAGTTTAATTACGGAATGATGGAGAATTAATCGTCGTAGGGTGGAGGAATGACATGCTTGAATGATTTGGGCAAAAACTGCTTTAGCCTGTTCATCATCCAAACAGTGGGGGTCGTACCTGTTGTGTTCTCACTGGCCAGGAGGTGGTGCCGCTCATCTGGTGGTGGGCAGTGAATATATGCAGTCTCCCTCAATCGAGCTGACACACAGACCCGAAGGCACCTGGGGGAAGTTGGAGGGGGGAAGGGTAGAATATCGTCCCCAGGCATGAACGGGTGGGAGCCATAAGGGTAGCTTGGCACATCAGCGCTGCTACCCTGCAGGAAGATGTGGTGCCGCCACAGGAAGTTTCGAGATAAGCATGTTACACACACAGGGCAGGCTCTAGGGTGGTGCGACAGGTGCCACCGCACTGGGTTTTGGCTTCCTAGGGGGGCTGTGTTTGCAAGTTTAATATGTTTTTATGGCACCTGCTGCCACATTCTTTTCCTCCGGCAATTACCAGGCCTCACAAAAATGTCAAGTTAACTCCTGTGATTAATGTTCTTCCTGGACAGAGATTGGAGTTTTGTATAGTTGATGTTTTTATTCATGTGAAGGTAGTGCAGAGGGTTAATATGCCTATAGCAAAGAACATGTACCATGTAGATTACAGAGTGCATATAATGTAAATAGATCAGCGGGTTACTGCTTTTAAAACAGACATGCTTTTGTTACTTCCAATTTATAACTTAAAGTACCAATATAGAACAGTGAGGTACTAACTTTGATCATAGAGCTGCATACACACTGCAAAGTATATATCAGAGCATAGATTAATGTTGCAAAATGGGTTAAATTGGGTAGAAATCGATTCCTATTGTTGAAGAAAACGCCTAACTATGCTGTTTCTTTTTCTACTCTGAGTTTGTGCTACTCCACACCAAGCACTCCTAAACTATACGGCCTACTAGTAGGGATGACATGTGACTCCAACACTTTTAGTCCTTTGGCTTATGTAACATTTCCTATAAACTGATTTAAACATGTATGTTTGATTGTCTCTGTGTAATGGGTATGTGATGCAAAGTGCTCTGACATCCTTTACTGGTATGAGGGTGCTATATAAATTCAATGCATCTAAGCGAGAGTGGTTATGGAGTCTTGTTCCCTTTTGAACAGGAGAATCCGTGGTGGAGGAGGTTGGGGAGGGCGCCAACTAACATTGTTGCACTGGGCGCCACCAGTGCTAAATCCAGCCCTGCGCACAGACCCGGTTCTAGCAGGGGGGCCGGGTGGGCTAGGCCCACCGAAACATAACCTGTGGCACACCCGTCACTATAGGAGAGGCCATGGAGAAGGCACCTGATAAGTGCTTCCTCCATCTCAGTGTTGGAATGTTTTTTCACTGTCTTTAAAACTGACATTGTGCGTTGTATTTTGGGGGTAGAGGTGGGCGAGCCAACAAATTAACAGGGAGAGCCCCAGAGCCGAGTTAAGGCTTTGTATTGGCTCTTAGAGTCCATTCACGAGCCGAGCCCTGAAAATGTTTCTTATGTAAATCATATAACAAACATCATTTAAAATATGATGAAGTCGCTTCAAAATACAAAAAAGTGTATTTATTTAACACATGGAAGCTTTGACATAAATATGTCACAATAGAGCCCTGCACTGAGAAGTACTTGTTAAAAGTGATAGTTTTTTAACATGAGCTTAGAGTCATTCCTGCCTCTGACAGACAGTTGTCTCATGGACCCTTTATGTGGCCAAAATTAACCCCTTTGCCGCTGGCGGGATTCCCCCGCTGGGCTGGGGGGCGGGGGGCGCGTACAGTGCCCCCATGTTCATGACGAGGTCAGCTCGTCATGAGCCACGGCACTCTGGTGCTCATGACGAGCTGAGCTCGTCATGACCGCGCCCGTTCCAATGGAACGTTCAGCACAGCAGGGGAATCAGCCCAGCGTGCGAGCGTTCCATCTAACGGGCGCGGTCATGACGAGCTAAGCTCAAGAAGTTAATATACAACAAAAAACAACAATATCTCAATGGGTATCATTAGGGGAGTCAGTTCAATCAGTATGTAAAATACATTATGAGGAAGGGAGACTCGCGACAATTTTTTCAACATATGCTCATGGCATCATATATTTAGGAGCAAAGATAAAAACAATGCAGTTGTAACAGCACTGTAGGCATAGATTGCATAGGTAGCCCAATTTGGACTTGGTGCAGAAATGTGTTTGTGACACATATAAGCGGCGACGCAAGTGACAAAGTGAAAACAGCGAAAGGCGCACAGTGACAAAAATGGTAAAATATATACAAGAGACTGTGTGGTTCAGCACAAAATAATTTACAATGATGGCATGAGGAACAATTGAGCAATTTAATTTGAACCACACAGAGTTATGGCGCCATCAGTTGTGCTGAGGAGTCGACGACGTTTCGATCCTATTGAATCAGGATCATCTTCAGGACAGGGCTGCTGTTAAAGTGGTGCTGTACAGGGAGGGAATAGAGAAGTGTCAGGGTGTGGACGGGGATGTCTGGAAAGTGTGCGCAGGGGAGGGCGACATGCGCGGTCAAGACCTACCTGAGGGTCAATATAGTGGAGATGACCTAGAAGTGGAGTGGGCCAGTTCAGGGAAGGCCCAGCGGGAACCATCCGGGGTAGGTGTGCTGGAGGCTGGAAGAGGAGAATAGCGGCAGCAGTTAGACAAAGGTGGCGCAAAGCAGCAAGGCTGGCTTGGGTCGAGGTTAAGACAGAGGTGGTCAATACCTGTGTAGGACAGGGTCCCAAGTCCGCACTGGTCTGCTGGAGTAAATCCAGCATGGGTGGCTGGGCAACGAAGTCCGGGCGAGTGGGTCTGTGTGGGAAGGGGCAAACAATGACACTAATAAAGTCTGTCTCGTGGAACAACTCGGAGGGGAGGGGGAAGGGGAGCTGTCTTACCTTGGGTTCAGGCAAAGGAATACGTGAGGATGGGCTATTGGAATGTTAGGATGCTGTGTATGTGAATGTGGCGCGGAAGGTAGAGAGGCCCGGCAAGTCTGGAACCTGTAGATCATTTAAACAGTGTGGTACCGGTTCAGATAATCTGGGGAGACAGTAAATATAAGGAAGATGTCAGGATCGAAAGCGGGGCCTCCGGGGAGTGCGTGTGGGTACTTGCTGCATGAGAAATACTTACCGGTAATGGAGGAGTGAATCCGTTGGTGGGGGAGTGTTGGCTCGTTAGTCAGCCGGTAAACACCACAATCGTGTCCGGTTATGGCGAGAGCGCTGCACTGGCCGTAGATATAGGGAACCTGGAGTTCACAGGACCCGGCATCTACAACAAGGTAAGTACAAAAATATCGAGAAAAAAATATCAATGCCAAAAATATCGTTTTATGAAAAATTGTGTTTTTTAAATTATAAATATTATGTAAAATAAATTAAATAATACTTAAAAATATAATAAACATGGTTAAAAATATTTTATAATATTTACAATTATTAAGTAATATGTATAATTTTATAACAAATTAATTAAACATATACATATAATCTATAATATATATACTTAATAATCAGTTTAAATATTTTTTTATAAATTATAAATAATTAAAAATATTAGAAATTACAAATTCATCTATACACATAAAATATTAACATAAATAAAAATTAAATAATTATGCAAAACAAATAAATAAAATTACATTTACTTTTAATAATGTAAAAATTAATTATACACTACATTAGCCCCACACAGCAGCCCCTCGCGGCGGGATGCCTTGCTTTCACCTTGTGGATACCCTGCCGGGGTTATCTCACAGGGGAATACCAGGATGGGTTCCCTAAGCAAGCGCTTAGATTCCGACCTCGGTCAGTGATTTGCGCTATATAAATACATGTACATTTACATTTACATTAGCTAAAACTATACAAAATATATAAAATAACAAAGGGAATAAAATACTATTATAACTTCAAAAAAAAACAACAGTGAGTAAAATGTTGGATAGCGAAGAGGTCATAATTACTATTCCCACTTCAAAGAGTGCAACAGTAGGGAAAGTGTTGGATAGCGTAGGAGTTAACATTACTATTCCCAGTCCAAAGAGTGCAAAAGTAGGGAAAGTGTTGGATAGCGTAAGGGTAAACATTAATATTCCCACTGCAGAGAGTGGAACAGTAGGGAAAGTGTTGGATAGAGTAGGGGTAAAAATTACTATTCCAACTCCAGAGAGTGCAAAAGTAGGGAAAGTGTTGGATAGCGCAGGGGTAAAAATTACTATTCCAACTCCATAGAGTGCAACAATAGGTAAAGTGTTGGATAGCGTAGGGGTAAATATTACTATTCCAACTCCAGAGAGTGCAACAGTAGGGAAAGTGTTGGATAGCGTAGGGGTAAAAATTACTATTCCCACTCCAAAGAGTGCAACAGTAGGGAAAGTGTTGGATAGCATAGGGGTAAAAATTAATATTCCCACTCCAGAGAGTGCAACAGTTGGGAAAGTGTTGGATAGAGCAGGGGTAAAATTTACTATTTCCACTGCAGAGAGTGCAACAGTAGGGAAAGTGTTGGATAGCGTAGGGGTAAAAATTACTATTCCAACTCCAGAGAGTGCAACAGTTGGGAAAGTGTTGGATAGCGTAGGGGTAAAAATTACTATTCCCACTCTAGAGAGTGCAACAGTAGGAAAAGTGTTGGATAGCTTAGGGTAAAAATTACTATTCCTACTCCAGAAAGTACAACAGTAGAGAAAGTGTTGGATAGCGTAGAAGTTAAAAATAACATACTTATAAATAAACTAATATTTTAAAATATATAAAAAAATAATTATTAAATAAATCTAAACTATTTACAAATACCAATACATAATTATTAAAAACTTAATTACCAATGAATAATTAAGTACAAATACATTAATAATAAATACCAATTAATAAAAATGAATTACCAATTATTAATTAATCACTAATAATATAATTAACAAAAACAATTAATTAAAATAAATTATTACTTAATTACATTTAAATTACTTCCCACCCAACTCTCCTATAAACTCATAACCCACTACAGAATTTAAATACTATTCCCACTCCAGAGAGTGCAACAGTAAGGAAAGTGTTGGATAGAGCAGGGGTAAAAATTACTATTCCAACCCCAGAGAGTGCAATAGTAGGGAAAGCGTTGGATAGCGCAGGGGTAAAAATGACTATTTCAACTCCAAAGAGTGCAACAGTAGGGAAAGTGTTGGATAGCGTAGGGGTAAAAATTACTATTCCCACTCCAAAGAGTGCAACAGTAGGGAAAGTGTTGGATAGTGCAGGGGTAAAAATTACTATTCCCACTCCAGAGAGTGCAACAGTAGGGAAAGTGTTGGATAGCGTAGGGGTAAAAATTACTATTCCCACTCCAGACAGTGTAACAGTAGAGAAAGTGTTGGATAGCGTAGAAGTTAAAAATAACATACTTATAAATAAATTAATATTTTAAAATATAAAAAAATGTATGAAATAAATCAAACCTATTTACAAATACCAATACATAATTATTAAAAACATAATTACCAATGAATAATTAAGTACAAATAAATTAATAATATATACCAATAATAATAATTAATTGCCAATTATTAATCAATCACCAATAATATAATTAACAAAAACAATTAATCAAAATAAATATTTACTTAATTACATTTAAATTACTTCCCACCCAACTCCCCTATCAACTCATAACTCACTACAGAACAAGATTATCAATTAATCAATTAATAAAACCTAATTACCAATTAATAAGTAATTTACAATAATATAATTAACAAAAACAATTAATTAAAATAAATTATTACTTAATTACATTTAAATTACTTCCCCCCTACTACCCTATAAACTCATAACCCACTACAGAACATAATTATCAATTGATCAATTGATACAAATTAATTACGAATTAAGTAATTAACAATAATATAATTAGGAGAAACAATTAATTAAAATAAATTATTACTTAATTACATTTAAATTACTTCCCACTCTATTCCCCTATAAACCCATAACCCAC
This sequence comes from Lissotriton vulgaris, assembly GCF_964263255.1. NCBI lineage: Eukaryota > Metazoa > Chordata > Amphibia > Caudata > Salamandridae > Lissotriton > Lissotriton vulgaris. The sequence goes on from NW_028248459.1 coordinate 136,702, forward strand.
TACAGAACATAATTATCAATTAATCAATTAATTAAAATTAATTACCAATTAATTACAATTAATTACCGATTAATTAAAATTGTTTTATAATTCATAAAAATTAATAATTAATTTAGTATAATTAAATTACTTCCCACCCTATTCCCCTATAAACCCACAACCCGGTACAGAACATAATTACCAATTAATCAATTGATTTAAATTAATTACCAATTAAAAAAAATTAATTACCAATTAATTATAATTAATTTATAATTCCTAAGAATTAATAATTAATTTAGCATAATTAAATTACTTCCTACCCTATTCCCCTATAAGCCCACAGCCCGCTACGATACTAAAATACAAAATGTAATTAAATGACATTAAAAAAAAAGAAAATACATATTAAATGCATAATAATATACTTAGAATTCATATAAAAATGGATATTAGTAACACTGATATTACTAACATCGATATTAGTAACATCGATATTACTAACATCAGATATTAACAAAATCAATATTACTTACCTTCGAAATTCTGTCCCATCGATATTACAAATATCGATATTACTTACCTTCTATATTCTGTCCCTTCGATATTTAAACATCAACATTATTGTATGTCGATATTTAAAAATCGATATTTTGTCTGTCTACCGATATACCAAAGCATACAGGTATGGGCAATTGTGGGAGGAAGGTGGCCAACAGTGATACACGCAATCTGAGGGAAACATGAATGCTGGAAAAAAGGAACCACATGCGTCAATCCAAATCGATGTAAAGTGAAACACATATCAAGGGGAGCAGTGAGTTACAGCCAATTCCGATGCATATGATTACAATTCAAGGGAAAGGAAAACAACCATTAAAGATGGGTACAGCAGGAGCATAGAGAATTACAGTAAGATAGTGCTGTTCAATTCATCAATAGTGTTGAGACCCCGATTGATGGAATTACAAATGGTGATCCATTTGCATTCACTTTTGTTAAGAAGGGCTCTGAAATTGCCGCCTCTAAGGGGTAGCGTAGGTTGGTCAATCACCTGCCAAGTGATGTCTGTTTCACAATGTTTTTTTCTCAATGTAGTGGGCAACCAGGGGGGCAGTCAAAACTTTACAGTGTTTCCTGCTTTTGTGTTGGATTATTCTCTGTTTGACCATCTGTGTGGTTTGGCCAATATATACGAGGTCGCAGGGGCAACGGATGGCATAAATGACTCTACTGGACAATGGAGACATAGTCGCCCTCATCCTCCTTGACCTCTCTGCAGCTTTCGACACAGTCTGCCACAGCACCCTTTTACAACGCCTCAATAACATCGGAATCCAAGGAAAAGCACTTGAATGGATCACCTCGTTCCTCACCGGAAGAACCCAGAGAGTCCGCCTTCCTCCATTCAAGTCCGAGGCCTCTGAAGTCATCTGCGGCGTACCACAAGGATCCTCACTCAGTCCCACCCTCTTCAACGTATACATGAGCCCCCTCGCGGCCATCGCACGCCAACACAACCTCAACATCATCTCTTACGCGGACGACACTCAACTGATCCTCTCCCTCACCAATGACCCCAGCACCGCCAAAGCTAACCTACACGAAGGAATGAAAGAAGTTGCCGAATGGATGAAACAAAGCCGTCTGAAACTGAACTCGGACAAAACAGAAGTCCTCATCTTAGGTACATCCCCCTCTGCTTGGGACGACTCCTGGTGGCCAGAAGCCCTCGGAAAAGCACCCATCCCGACAGACCACGCACGAAACCTAGGCGTCATCCTGGATTCTTCACTCTCAATGAACAGACAAGTCAGCGCCGTATCCTCTTCTTGCTTCAACATTCTTCGCATGCTCAGGAAAACATTTCGCTGGATCCCCTCCGAAACAAGGAAAACAGTCACCCACGCTCTGGTCACGAGCCGACTGGACTACGGAAACACCCTCTACGCAGGTACTACCGCAAAACTCCAGAAGAAGCTCCAACGAATCCAAAACGCCTCAGCCAGGCTCATACTAGACATCCCACGCAACGAACACATCTCCGGTCACCTTAAAGACCTCCACTGGCTACCTGTCAATAAGAGGATCACTTTCCGTCTGCTTACCCACGCACACAAATCACTCTACGACATCGGACCAGATTGCCTCAACTCACGACTGTCCTTCTACACCCCCTCCCGCCAACTACGCTCTTCCAGCCAAGCCCTCGCCACTGTACCTCGCATCAACAAGACCACCATGGGAGGCAGATCCTTTTCATACCTGGCTGCCAAAACATGGAACTCACTCCCCGCGTACCTTCGCCTTACCCAGAACCACCTAGCATTCAGAAAGCAACTTAAAACATGGATATTTGACAATTAACCCTCCTCCCCTTCCTAAGCGCCTTGAAACCCTCTGGGTATGTAGTGCGCTATACAAATTCCATGACTTGACTTGACTTGACATTCTGTGACTTGCAGGTGGTGAATGTACTGAGTTTGTAAGTCTTATAGTTTGTTTGGAACTCTTTTGTGTTGCAAGTGAGGTCACATACTACACATGCCTGGCATTTTTAATGTCCAATCACTGGGGGTAAACCCCAGGTGGCCGTGATGGTGTTCTGTCTGGTTGGATTGGTGGGCCAGGTGATGGCATGTACTAGGCGAGAGGATAGATTGTCCCCTCGTTGGTACGAGAATAGGGGGGTTCACTGAAAGCCTCAAGTGTACGTAGAAGTTACCAGTTCCGCTTAATGATCTTGCTTACTTGGTTGCTGCAAAGGCTAAATTTGGAGACAAACGGTATGTGAGTCATAGTTTTATTGGGTTGGGGGGTGATGAGATTGTCCCGGTGGTAGTACCAGGCTCTCTTGCAGGCTCAGGAAATCAGTTTTTTTGGGGTATCTCGTGTCCTGTAACTTTTGGATGAGGATATTGAATTCACTAAATTAATCTTTCTGCCATTTGCAATTATTATTTTTTTTGTAGTTTCTAAAGCGCCTGGTGACGTCTTCCCGGCGTGTCCCCGCGCTGTGGAGAACAAGTTATCAGAAACAGACATCCCAGCTCCCACTGCCTATTCAGCTGCTTATAGATTATATAAGTATGTTTTTAGCAGAGTTCTAAATTTAGTTTCCGATTCTTCCAGTCTTAGGGATGTAGGGAGAGCGTTCCAGTTTTTTGCCACTACAGCTCTAAAAGAGCGACCACCGAGTTTCGCTCTTTTTACATGGGGGATCGTCAGCAGACCCATCCCCTCTGAGCGTAAGGCTCTGGTCGGCTCATACCTAAGTACTAGATCCTGAAGATAGGGAGGAGCTTTATGTTGGAGTATTCTATGGCACATTAAGAGAGCTTTGAACATCACTCTTTTTTTGACCAGTAGCCAGTGTAGGGCCGCTAATGCTGGTTTGGATGCTCCTCTTCTCGGGAGTCGTAGAACAAGACGAGCTGCTGTGTTTTGGAGGACTTGTAGGCGCTCTAGACTGTGTTCTGTGGCACCCAAGAACAAGACATTCCCGTAGTCCATACGGGATGTCACCAGCGCCTGAGTCATAGTGCGTCTGGCATCCAGCGGGAGTAAATCAAGGGTGCGATTTAGTGTTTTCAGAACCCCGAAACACTTTCATACGAGGCGACGAATGTGGCCTTCGTAGGACAGAGTGGGATCAACCCATATTCCCAAGTTTTTGGCTTCTTTACAGGGAACAGGCGTAGGACACAGAAATTGCCCATAAGGAAGGCCGTCTTAGAGGCCTCGAGGGTGGTAGCTCGAGTACTGGAGTAAGGTGTTTCTCTCAGTGGGTTTGCGATACAAGCAGGTGCCTATTTTACCGTTCTCAGCATGTATGGTCAGGTGCAAAAATGGAAGGTCATTGGGTTTGGAATCGCAAGTGAATTTGAGGTGGGGTTGTGAATGATTAAGCCATTGGATGAAGGGATTGAGCGTCTCTGTTGTAGAAGGATATCATCGATGTAACGCGCCAGAGGGAAATCTGTGCAAGGAAGGGATTGGTGGGGGTGAGTATTTGGGTAATTTCTAGGTTGTGGACAAAGAGAATGGCAAGGTTTGGGGCAAGGCAAGCCCCCATGGAGAGGCCTTTGATTTGGAGATAGAACTTGTCCCAGTACAAGAAATAGTTGTTTTCTAGGACAACGTGTAACAAATCTATGATGAACTCGGTTATGTTATATGTTATATGGAAATTTGTAGCGCACACAACTACTCTAGAGTATCCTGGCACAGAGCAGTCTCAAACAAAAGGCTAGAATGAAAATTAGTAGGCCTGGGTAAAAAGGTACGTTTTAAGAAGCTTCTTGAAGCACCTTAAGTCCTGAGTGTGCCGCAGCCCAGTCGGAAGGGCATTCCAAAGAGTGGCCACCTTAACTGAAAATGACTGGCCACCTATCCTGACCCGACAAAAACGTGGGATGGCCAACAGACGATGGGCAGCAGACCTTAAAGTTCGTCGGGGTGTGTAGAAAGCCACTCTTTCCCTGATGTAGGGGGGACCCGAGGCGTGTGAGGCTCTGTGCGCTAAAACAAGAGCTTTAAATTGAACCCGCTGAGGCACTGGCTGCCAGTGAAGAGCGCTCATCTGTGATCTAACACAAGATCTCGTAGAGATGCCAAGCAGCAGTCGCGCTGCTGCATTCTGGATAAGTTGTAATTTGTTAACCAGATAAGCCGGAATGCCAAGAAACAAAGCCTTCAAAGGAAATGGAGGGCGTAAGGAGCACTCCGTTGTTTCTCACTTTTAGCAATGTATCCACTGGTGCTCCGATTTATCAGGGTAGTCAATCCTGCTTTAGGTTACTAGAGGTTACGATGGGTTTTGAGACCAATCAAATCGGGCACTGTTCACTTGGCGCTCCGCGCTTTAAATATGCTTAACACACTTTTTAGCTTTGTGCTTGTTTTTATTCTTATTCTTTAGTTTTTTGGTAAGTTTCTATTATTCATGTATTTTTTACATTTCTCATAATACAAACATATGATTCAATTCATCAATTTTGTAAACATTATGTCATGATTACATATTCAATACTTTGGCTTCATATTTATACAATGAACAGTGTGCAAAAATAATTTTTTAACAACAGAGCCCTATGCATTTCGACGCCTCGGCGGTGCCTTCATCAGGGGCGTGTCTGGAAATAAAACATATAAAGATGTATGAGAATCATAATTCAATGTAGTTCAAGGGGGGTAAGATGCTAGGCTTTGTTATGGTATTGTACCTGGTGTATAACATGACAGGTGGTAAAATCGAATCGCCTCACTTGCTGGACTCAGTGTTCAGTCTCTGCAAGTAATAATGAATAACCCATGTTGATTATGAAATTTGGTCAGCATGTGGGTATTAAAGTAAGTTTTAGGGTAATTGGTAAGGACATACCTGTGGAAGACGTTTTATAATCACTGCAAGGATAAAACGACATAAATTAGGACTAAAGATTTCCTGTCCTGTATATCACTTGCTTTAAGCGAATGGAGTTTGCAAAACCTTTACCTTATCTTCGCCCGGACTCTTTATCTGTGCGATAAAGAAAACGCAATTACTACCACAATTACGAGCATCTTAGTGGTAATGAGAATACACGTCGTAAAGACGGGCCCGTTCATACCTGTATAGCCAAAGATTTCCGCCGCATCAGGAGTCCCTCTATCAACCGGTCTCCTTACGCTGAATGCCGAAAAAACCGCCATTAAAAACTCTGCGAACTCCGTCTTGGTACGGAGTTAGGAAACATAAAGAACGGACATGATCTTAATACTCCTCCCATTCAAGCAGAATGTTTGGGCGCCATGTTTGAAAAAACGTAAAATAACAAGTTGGCTGCCAGAGTTGTAGGCTTTATTCGTGCTGTGTTGCCAGTTGTTACCATGAATTTTATTCACTTTATCTGCCGACAGTCAGAAGACGTGAGGGGGTAATAACTTGCAGTTATGCTGCCAGTGATAAAATGTAAGACGTGGTTAATACTATAGCAAAAAATAATCCCGAAGGGTTCTATGTGACTGACACGCTTTTCATGTTTTAGCGTGAAATAAATTCAGGTTATGTGCCAAGGATGACGGGGATAGGTGAATTATGTAGTGAAAAGATCATACACTGATAGCTGAACAATAGTACAACTCCCATCGATATTTTACCCGCTAGGGGAGCCTATGTTGTTGCTACCTAATCTTTAGCGAGTGACCTACTGATGTACATATGTCGTGAGAATGTCCTATGTCAAAGTAATAAGCCATTGCACATGTTAACACATATATCATACATCAATTCATAATCAGAACCCCTGACAATGCGCATAACCAATTCCCTGCTGTATGGTGATTTGAGCTATGTTTCAGCTGCTACGTAGCTCATGTTGACTCTTTTAAAGTTCACATTAATGCTTTAGTTAAATGTTCTGGTTTGCTACAAAAAGCTTAACCAATTCCCTCAAGTGTTGTGGTGTCAAATATATTGTTAGTCATAGCGTAATGAACGAGTTTTATCCTGACAGGGTGGTTGTTGTTTTGTTGAGTCAACTCATGTTGCTGAAGCTGTTTGAGTTTTTACAGATAGCATGAAAGGTCGTATTTGTCATTAAGCCCTGTTGGTGCTAAAGTTTTTAAATATTTTATCCAAAAAAGTTCACGTTGCAACAATCTCTGGTGATTGTCAATTCCTTCCTTTGTCTGCACTTTTTCGATAATGAAAAATCTCAGCTGGGATATCGTGTGTTTTTCATCTCTCCAGTGAAGTACTAGAGGTGACGTTAAGTTCTGGTTGCGGATTCTACTTTTGTGCTCCGTTATGCGTACTTTCACTTTACGTTCCGTTTTACCACAAATGAAATGGAAACTGAGGGTGCATTCTTCAGATTCATGAGGACATTAAAATTGCGACATTATTTTGAAAATGTTATTGAACCTACAGAGAGCACAGGTGAAGAGACCAGCAGAACATTTAAACCCAAAAGTGTGTTCCAAGCACCAGTATCTCATAAGATGCTCGATACTTTTGAAATAATGGTTAGGAAAGACCTACGGGAATTAGATTACAATAAGAAACCACATAACAATTTGACCAAGCAAGAGCAAAATACAATCAAGAACCTGGCAAATAATCCAACACTGACAATACAGCCAGCAGATAAGGGTGGAGCCCTGGTACTCATGGACACGGAATTTTATGACCGAAAGGTTGAGGAACATGTGGCAGATATAAACACATATTTGAAATTACCAACAGATCCAACGGGAACTCTGCAACAGATGTTGAGTGATATACTGAAATCAGCAATGGATAATGAATGGATTGACGAACAAACCACAGCATATCTAACCCAGAGGAATCCAAGACGTCCTAGTCTTTATATGATCCCAAAGATACACAAACACCCGACAAACCCCCCATTCATACCCATAGTGTCAGGATGCGGATCAATCTTCGACCCCTTAGGTAAATATATTGATCATTACCTACAACAGTTTGTCCAGCAATGGGGATCCTACATACGGGATACGACAGACTTTATCAACAAACTGAAATGGACAGAAGAGGGCTTCCAAGAAAACTGGATTATGTGCACCATTGACGTGGTGGCACTTTACACTTCCATACCACACCACGCAGGACTGGAATCCATTGAGTGGGCTCTCCTCAAAATGGAGAATATATCAACAAACCAAAAAAAAATTTTGATTCAACTGTTAAAATTTTGTCTGCATAACAGCTATTTCACATGGAAGAATGAGCATTTTGCTCAATTGAATGGGACTTCTATGGGCTTTGCAGGGGCCCCTGCATATGCTAATACCTTTATGGCTCAATACGAAGCAACCAACCTTATGTCCTTGAGAGAGTGGGCACATGTAAAAATGTACAGCAGGTTCATTGATGATGTGTTTTTAATTTGGGATGACACACGAGACAAACTTGAGGAGCTGATAATCGCTTTGAACTCAGTGGATAACAGGATCCAATTCACCCATAAGATCAGTAACAGTGTCATTGACCACCTTGATGTTAGGATTATAAAAACGCAACAAGGTTTTGAAACATCATTGTACATGAAACCGACAGATCGCAACAGTGCGCTCCATTACAAAAGTTTTCACCCTAAGCATCTCATCAATAACTTACCAGCATCACAATTCATAAGAATTAAACGCATATGTTCAGAACCACAAGTATGCCAACTTAATCTGGAAAAACAAACACAGAAGTACAAAGACAGAGGTTACCCTCCGAATATACTGGAACAACATTTGAATAAAGTACAATCAATGAACAGAGACGACCTATTGAAACCAAGGGAGAGAAAACCACAAAAGAGGATGGTATTTGTGACCAAATACACAACCCTATCTACAAAAATCAAAGCAATAATTAATAAGCGTTGGGAATTATTATCAGTGGAACCAGACTTTCACAGGATTTTCAGAGAACTGCCTGTACATGCACATACTAGAGGACCAAACCTGAGAACAAGGTTAAAACATAAACAACCATCTACAAGTTCTACACCATACAAAGGAACAACAAGATGTTTGAATTGTACCAACTGCAACAATGTAATCACAGGCAACACGTGCACCCACCCAACCACAGGGAAACTGATACAGCTGAAACACAATAGTGACTGTAATTCCAACAATGTGGTATATGCAATCAAGTGCCCTTGCGGCAAAATGTACGTTGGTAAAACGGAACGTAAAGTGAAAGTACGCACAACGGAGCACAAAAGTAGAATCCGCAACCAGAACTTAACGTCACCTCTAGTACTTCACTGGAGAGATGAAAAATACACGATATCCCAGCTGAGATTTTTCATTATCGAAAAAGTGCAGACAAAGGAAGGAATTGACAATCACCAGAGATTGTTGCAACGTGAACTTTTTTGGATAGAATATTTAAAAACTTTAGCACCAACAGGGCTTAATGACAAATACGACCTTTCATGCTATCTGTAAAAACTCAAACAGCTTCAGCAACATGAGTTGACTCAACAAAACAACAACCACCCTGTCAGGATAAAACTCGTTCATTACGCTATGACTAACAATATATTTGACACCACAACACTTGAGGGAATTGGTTAAGCTTTTTGTAGCAAACCAGAACATTTAACTAAAGCATTAATGGGAACTTTAAAAGCATGAGCTACGTAGCAGCTGAAACATAGCTCAAATCACCATACAGCAGGGAACTGGTTATGCGCATTGTCAGGGGTTCTGATTATGAATTGATGTATGATATATGTGTTAACTTGTGCAATGGCTTATTACTTTGACATAGGACATTCTCACGACATATGTACATCAGTAGGTCACTCGCTAAAGATTAGGTAGCAACAACATAGGCTCCCCTAGCGGGTAAAATATCGATGGGAGTTGTACTATTGTTCAGCTATCAGTGTATGATCTTTTCACTACATAATTCACCTATCCCCGTCATCCTTGGCACATAACCTGAATTTATTTCATGCTAAAACATGAAAAGCGTGTCAGTCACATAGAACCCTTCGGGATTATTTTTTGCTATAGTATTAACCACGTCTTACATTTTATCACTGGCAGCATAACTGCAAGTTATTACCCCCTCACGTCTTCTGACTGTCGGCAGATAAAGTGAATAAAATTCATGGTAACAACTGGCAACACAGCACGAATAAAGCCTACAACTCTGGCAGCCAACTTGTTATTTTACGTTTTTTCAAACATGGCGCCCAAACATTCTGCTTGAATGGGAATAGTATTAAGATCATGTCCGTTCTTTATGTTTCCTAACTCCGTACCAAGACGGAGTTCGCGGAGTTTTTAATGGCGGTTTTTTCGGCATTCAGCGTAAGGAGACCGGTTGATAGAGGGACTCCTGATACGGCGGAAATCTTTGGCTATACAGGTATGAACGGGCCCGTCTTTACGACGTGTATTCTCATTACCACTAAGATGCTCGTAATTGTGGTAGTAATTGCGTTTTCTTTATCGCACAGATAAAGAGTCCGGGCGAAGATAAGGTAAAGGTTTTGCAAACTCCATTCGCTTAAAGCAAGTGATATACAGGACAGGAAATCTTTACTCCTAATTTATGTCGTTTTATCCTTGCAGTGATTATAAAACGTCTTCCACAGGTATGTCCTTACCAATTACCCTAAAACTTACTTTAATACCCACATGCTGACCAAATTTCATAATCAACATGGGTTATTCATTATTACTTGCAGAGACTGAACACTGAGTCCAGCAAGTGAGGCGATTCGATTTTACCACCTGTCATGTTATACACCAGGTACAATACCATAACAAAGCCTAGCATCTTACCCCCCTTGAACTACATTGAATTATGATTCTCATACATCTTTATATGTTTTATTTCCAGACACGCCCCTGATGAAGGCACCGCCGAGGCGCCGAAATGCATAGGGCTCTGTTGTTAAAAAATAATTTTTGCACACTGTTCATTGTATAAATATGAAGCCAAAGTATTGAATATGTAATCATGACATAATGTTTACAAAATTGATGAATTGAATCATATGTTTGTATTATGAGAAATGTAAAAAATACATGAATAATAGAAACTTACCAAAAAACTAAAGAATAAGAATAAAAACAAGCACAAAGCTAAAAAGTGTGTTAAGCATATTTAAAGCGCGGAGCGCCAAGTGAACAGTGCCCGATTTGATTGGTCTCAAAACCCATCGTAACCTCAAGAAACAAAGCCTTGGCTTAGTCCAGGCGTGAAAGAATGAGCGCCCGAACAACCATCTCCTTGGCTGGCTGAGGAAGCAGGGGAAAAAATCTGCTTAAGGATTTCAAAGTCCCGAAGCACGTGCCTGTTAACCTTTTGATGTGTTCCGCGAACCTAAGGCCCTTTTCAAACCAAATTCCTAGGTTCTTAGCCGGGACACCCTCGGATGACGGGCGGGGAAAATCAGCGGGCCACAGCGCTTCTGTGAAGAGCGGTGGGAATTGTCCATAGAGGATGATTTCTGATTTCCCCTCATTACATTTCAATTTTGCCTGTGCTAGCCATGTAAAAACAGCGGTTAAACATCTTTGTGCCGTATCAGCACATACACCAGAGTCTGCCCAAGTGAACAAAAGCTGGGTGTCTTCGGCGTAGGCCATAATTTTTGCACCCAGCACTTCGGCCAGGGAGATCAAGGGGGTCAGATAGATGTTAAAAAGTAACGGGTTCAGGGTCGAGCCCTGAGGGACTCCCGTCAGGACCTCCCTGGCAGAGGATGAGAAGGGAGGCATCCAAACTTGCTGGGAGCGGGAGCTCAAAAAAGATTCCACCCAGGTCCACGCAGTACCAGAGAGGCCGATGGAAGACAGGCGAGAGAGAAGCAGCTGGTGGGGGACGGTATCGAAGGCAGCAGAGAGGTCCAGCAAAATCAGGGCTGCTCTGCCGCCCCCGTCCAAACACTCCCTGATGGCCTCAGTCACCTCCACCAATGCTGTGTCTGTGCTGTAGGATGATCTGAAGCCTTACTGAGCCGGGTGAAGAGCCCCCGAGTCCTCAACAAAAGCATTTAGTTGGCGAAAGGCCACCTTCTCACAGACTTTGGCTAGTGCTGGTAATAAAGATATTGGCCGATAATTGGCCGGCAACAAAGGGTCCGCTGTAGGCTTCTTTAGGAGCGGGAGAAGCATGGCCTGTTTCCACTGTCTGGGCACCGTTGCTGACTTCAGCGACCAGTTGACAATGGTGGTGACTTCCAGGCCCACTGTGTCCGCCACACCGGCAAGAACTTTAGCCGGGCAAGGGTCTGAAGGGGCACCTGACTTTAAAGACCTGAGAATGGCAAGAACATCAGGCAGCTTGATCAAGGTAAATTGGGAGAACATCTTGGTACGGGTGGGGCAGATGACGGGTACAGGCGGAGAACAAGTAGGTGAAGCAGACAGGTCTAAACTATCTTCAATTAGTTTAAATTTGTTAATAAAGAAAGCCGACAGCTCCTCACACCAGTATGAAGAGGCGGGGATAGTTTTATGCTCTGCTTGCTTTACAATGGCAAAAATCTCCTTGCTATTATTGTTAGTCTTCATGATTCTGGTCGCGAAGTGCTCACTTTTCGCTTTTCTCACGGCGGTGTTATAGGTTCTCTGCGTCAGGCGCAGCCTGGATTTAGCTAAAGGACAATAGGCCACCCTCCAGAGGCGTTCTATCTTCTTGCAGCACAGTTTCAGATCTTTTAGCTCAGTGGTATACCATGGCTGGGAGGGCGACTCACGCCGGGGCACATTTTGCCGGCGTTTACATGTGGATTCCACCCATTGTCTGACCCAGATGTTAAATTGGTCTACTGCACCCTCCAGATCTACACAGGGTCTTGGATGTGCATGTGTCAAGGCCTCGGCCAGCCCCAGTATGTTAATCTTACGGGTTATCGGGCCTGACGAGGGACGTGAGTGGCGGGGGAGCTTACCCGCAGCCCATGAAAAAACAATCAAGGCATGATCGGACCAAGTTACCGGCAAGGGTTCCTTAGTAAGAAGCTCAAAATTGGAGCACACCAGGTCTAACAGGTGGCCCCTTGCGTGAGTAGACTTAGAGACCCACCGGGTTAGCTGAGTTAGGCTCAGCAGGTCCAATAGAGCCGCTGAGTCTGAGGCTTTTGGGGAGTCTAAATGAATGTTAAAGTCTCCTAGAAGAAGAAATTTGGGGAAGCGTATGACTCGCTCAGCCATGGACTCGCCCAGGGACTTCAAGAATGTCCCCGGCTACCCAGGGGGGCGATATACCAGTGTGCCTCCTAAAGTAAAGTGGGGGGAAATGGTGAAGGAAAAATCCAGGGCCTCACCCTCCATGACAGCCGTGGAAGATGCGCAAACAAATACCCAGGATTCCCTAAACACCACCGCAGTGCCCTCCCCTCTCCCGGTTTTCCAGTCAGCACGTGCCAGGCGATAACCTATGGGAACGGCGAGCTCAACCACCGTCTCGCACGACTCCCAAAGCCACGCTTCCGTGATAAACAGGACATCTAAGTTGTTGTCCCCTATTAGGTCAAAAATGTGAGCTGCATGCTTCACCATGGAACGTAAATTGATCAGGGCGGCCCACACTATCGGCTCATGCATCACAAGCGTGTTCCTCCCGGCCAGGTCAGTGCTAAAGTGAAAATTGCAATCAGGACAGCCCCAGTTAGGGGCTGCACTCATAACACAGCACTTCTGGCCAGCATGGATGCCTGGATTCAGACTGAGTAGTGATGCCCTGCTATAGGAGTAGCGACCCCCCATGCCTGTATCAGATGCGGCGGCATGACCGGCCCTGGGCACGGGTCCGGCGCGGACGGGCACAGACGGGCTTGCCTTAGGCACGCCTGTGGTGCGGTTGTGGTGCGCCCGCTGCGCACGTCCGCTGCGCACGTCCGCTGCGCGTCCGGTTCAGTATGGCTCTAAGTACTCTCGCCCGGCCAGCTAGAGCGCTGACCTGGGCGAAAGGCGTCGACCGGAAGTGAGGAAAAGCTGAGGTCTTGCCTCCGCAACAATTGGCAGAGCCGTGGTGGACCAGAAAAGCCTCTAGAAGGAGAAGTTAGTGTGCCAAAGAGCATATAATTAGCAGCAATTCATGTCAGCAGCATTCATAAGTTTAAAAACCCAAATCGTTTTTTAAAACTATGCGGCAATTATCTAAAGTGCAAAGTAGCAGTGTATCCTCCTTAAAATTAGTTAAAACAGGTATGAGCCCTTTCAAGATGCTAGTCAGCAGTATGAGACCGCAAAGGCATCCGGTCCAGCACGCCTTTAAATACTCTCGCCCGGCCACTAGAGCGCTGACCTGGGCGGAAGGCGTCGGCCGGAAGTGATGAAAAGCTGAGGTCTTCCCTCCGCAACAATCGGCAGAGCCGTGGTGGACCGGGGAAGCCTCAAGAAGGAGAAGTCAGTTTGCAAAAGAGCATATAATTAGCAGCAATTCATGTCAGCAGCATTCATAAGTTTAAAAACCCAAATCGTTTTTTAAAACCATGCAGCAATTATCTGAAGTGCAAAGTAGCAGCGTATCCTTCTTAAAATTAGTTAAAACAGGTATGAGCCCTTTCAAGATGCTAGCCAGCAGTATGAGACCCCGGGTGGGGATCAAAGTGGGTCTTGGTCTGGTTTCCAGTAGATCCTCAATGACTTTGAGTCTCTCTGTGTGTGGGATGTTCGTATAAAGAGATTCGATATCAAGACCCACCATGAGTTTGGTTTTGGTGTTAAAAGGTCAATCCTCAATTGTTTGGATGAGGTCCATGGTGTCTCTGATGAAGGTTTCAGTGGATGGGATTTATTATTTTATACTCGCATCAATGTACTTGCCTGAAGGTTCCAGGATTGATCCACAACCCGACACAATGGGACAGCCTGGTGGATTGGTGCTATCCTCATGGATCTTCAGTAGTACATATATGACTGGTGTGTGGGGATGTTGGTTGTTTAGGAAATTATATTCCTTATGGGAGATGATGTTCACCGATCTTGCTCTCCCAGTGATCTCTTGTATTTTGGTTCTGAAATCAGGTAAAGGGTCCTTGGTGAGTGTGCGGTAGTGACTGGTGTTGGTCAATTGTTTCTTGATCTCTTGGTCGTAGTGGTCCATGTTCATGACCACAATTCCACCGCATTTGTCAGCCGGTTTGATGATGGAATCGGTCTTCTTTTTGAGATTTATTAAGGTTTGTTTCTCAGATAGAGGGAGAGGTTGTAGGGGACATATTCGAATTGGGCTTAGAGGTCTGTGATTTCCGTAGAACCAAGCGTTCGAAGGCACGTATTTCAGGGGGCATAGAAGAAGAGGGGGGGGTTGAATGTCGAAGGTGGGTGGAAACAAGAACCCGAAGGTTCGGTAGGTGATGGTTTGTCTGCAAAGAATTGTTTGCGCCAGATGCGTCGGAAAAACATCAGCAGGTTGGACTGGAGATCGAGGAAATTGGTCTTTTCAGTGGGCACAAAGCTGAGCTCCCTGCTCAGAAGCTGGGTCTCGTCGACGGATAGGACGTGGTTGGATAAGTTGAAGATCGGGATCAATCGAGATTCCAAGGGTGGTATAGTGTCAGTGGATGCGGGAGGAAAGATAGCGGTGCCGTTGGTTACTGTTGTGGTCCCCATTGGTAGAACCTGTTTCGGGTTTGTCTTT
Source organism: Lissotriton vulgaris (assembly GCF_964263255.1). NCBI lineage: Eukaryota > Metazoa > Chordata > Amphibia > Caudata > Salamandridae > Lissotriton > Lissotriton vulgaris. The sequence goes on from NW_028248459.1 coordinate 151,796, forward strand.
CTCCTGAGAATTGAGGTTGGTATTGTCGATTGGTCCGTTGTCGAACTGGGGGTTGGCCGCGTCCTAAAGAAATGGGGGGCAGAAGGGGTGGTGGCCCTGGATGTGCTGGGTCCCTCGTTCGTGTCAGAGTCTTCAATGGAGGTGTTGAATGAGTCGGAGAAGGTAATCTGTTGGTTGTTGCAGAATCTGCCCCAGTTGCAAGTCCTGGGTGGGATATATGGCGTGTTGTAAAATGTGTTGGGTACGTTTTGTCAGTGTTGTAGAACCTGCTGTCCTTCTGGATCTTGGTGATTTTCTTATTGAGTTCAAAAGTATTGAAGGTGGCTATGGTGGTGTTGGTTTTGTCCAGGAGATGTTTTGCGTCTGTAGTGTCTGCCAAAATGAGTTTCTCTAGTTCTGCTATCTCTTCCAGTTCTTTCCGGCTATGTTCGATGGCAGTGTCGATCCCTAGGACCATCCAATGGCATGAGAAAGTGATTGCTAGATGGCTGAAGCCTGTGCAGAATTTGGGATCTTGTGTGAATATGGCAGGAGTGTTTCGAATTTGTAAACCATGGGGAATTATATCTGATTTAAGGTATTCAGTTAGCATGCGAGCGTGGAGGTTGGTTCTGATCTGTTTCTTTTTAAGTGTCTCAAGTTTATCTAATAGAACACAGGAGGTATTGGTGGTGGGGTGGAGGAGGTGGAAATGGGAGGGCCAGAAAGGAGGGAAGGGCCGATAAGTATTTGTTGGATATAATCTTCGGAGTAGGTAGAAGTCTCCCTAGACATTCTGTATTGCAAATAAATGGAAAAGAGAAGGGCCAAGTGAATTGGTCTGAAAGTAAGGTTCGTACGAGGACCTACTCTCACAGCTCGGCAGCTGCTCACAATCTTAGAAAAAAACACAGGAGTATGACCCATAAACCAAGATGAGATCAGGTTAGTATACATCAAAAGACAACAATATCTCAATTTGTGTTGATTGAGCAATTTATTTTGAACCACATGGAGTTATGGCGCCGTCAGTTGCGCTGAGGAGTCGACGAGCAATTTAATTTGACCTCCTCTGTCTTAACCTCGGACAACGCCAGCCTTGCCGCTTTGCGCCTTCTTTGCCTAACCGCTACCGCTATTCCCCTCTTCCAGCCTCAAGCCCACCTCCCCCCGGATGGTTCCCGCTGGCCCTTCCCTGAACCAGCCCACCCCACTTCCAGGCCACCTCCATTATCCTGACTCTCAGGCAGGCATTGACCGCGCATGGCCCCCTCCCCTGCGCACACTTTCCATACATCCCCGTCCACACCCTGACACTTCTCCCTTCCCTCCCTGTATAGCACCACTTTAACAGCAGCCCTGTCCTGAAGATGATCCTGATTCAATAGGATCGAAACGTTGTCGACTCCTCAGCGCAACTGACGGCACCATAACTCGTGTGGTTCAAATTAAATTGCTCAATCGTTCCTCATGCCATCATTGTAAATTATTTCATGCTGAACCACACAGTCTCTTGTATATATTTTCATATTTTTGTCACTGCACGCCTTTTGCTGTTTTCACTTTGTCACTTGCTTCGCCACTTACATGTGTCACGACCACATTTGTGCACCAAGTCCAAATTGGGCTGTCTATGCATTCTATGCCTACAGTGCTGTATTGTATTTATCTTTGCTACTAAATATATGATGCCATGAGCACAGTTGAAAAAATTGTCGCGAGTCTCCCTTCTTCTTTCCTCGTAATGTATTTTACATACTGATTGAACTGACTCCCCAAATGATACCAATTGAGATATTGTTGTTTTTTGTTGTATACTTACCCTGATCTCATCTTGGTTTATGGGTCATACTCCTGTGTTTTTTTCCAAAATTAATATACAGCAACATAAGTCTAATAAATCAAACACAACAGGTTTTTGTATAGTTGGTTTACTGATTCATGTATTTTTGAACGTGCTTTCATGTACAAATATGAAGAAAAACGAGTTTTGGTGAAATAAAATATTTGCCAAAGATCACACAATTTAAGTGGGGAAGCTGCAATTTATCCAGGTTTTATGTTTTCACTTTGTACAAATCAGCTTTTAAATGCCTATCTATTTGTCTCTCCTTTTTTTGTTAATGCTTTGTTTTTACCTCTTTGTTCAGTTTTCTGCAGTTTCTATTTAGTGCAAACTCGACCTAGAGGTATTTAAGTGCTTTACATAAACACTAGTTACATTACGCAAGGTCACATTAATTTCTATTAGGCACTGGAGATTTACCCAGAATCACAGGATGTTAAGCCAACAACGAAACTCAAACCTAGCTTGTTCAATTCCAAATTTGGAAGCGTTTGCTGTAATGCCACATCCTCGGTAGATTGGGGGTGGCAGGTAGAAGGTACATGATGGCTCGGCTCGTCATGGGCTCGAAGTACCAAGAGCACCGGTGATACTCTTTGTCTAACCACATCTCCTCGCACTGGGTCTGTTCATAATTCAGTTCAATAAAGGGCTACATGGGTTAAGAAAAGTGGTATGATATACACACGGTGGCATAAATGCTAATTATCTAGACTTACCTCAGAACTAAATAACCCTAGCCAAGAACCTTCAGCTTATCCTGACTCCATACTCACCTTACCAACCCAAGTCAATGCCATCAGTGCCTTATGCTTGAAAATACTGAAGATGCTGAGGAAGATTTTCAAATGGATCCCAGTAAACACGCAGAAAATCATCATCCACACTCAGTCTTGCCACCAGCAACCTAGACTGCAAGAACACCCTCAGCCCTGGGATAAACAAGCATATCATCGAGAGGCTATAGAACATCCAGAACTCGACCATAACAACGCCCAACTCCCACGACTCTTACACATCTCACCTCACCTCAAGGAGCTACACTGCCTACCCATACCCAAATTAGCCCATTTCAAACTTTTCTGCCAAACTTTTAAGGCACTCTGGCCCAGCAACCTTCCAGACACCTCGGCTTGGCAAGACTCCTACTTGCTCACACCCCATGCATATGAAACAAGCATTTACAATGCAATGGTTTCGCCTTTGGAAAAGTTAGAGTTATTGGCATTGTATATGCCAAAATTTGTATTTATGTTTTTGTTTCGAAAACAGATAAGTAAATGGCATTGTCATTTACATTGCCATTACCTTTTTTTTGCAGTCACTTGGCACTCTCTAGCACTCCCTAGTACTCTTTTTGCACTCTGCATTTCATATGCACTCCCTGTGCACTCTGCACTCCCTATGCAGCACTCTGTATGCACTCTGTACTCTATATGCACCCTACACGCTCCACTTCCTATGCACTCCCTATGCACTCTGCACTTTTTATGCAGCACTCTGTATGCACTGTGCACTTTGTATGCACTCCACACTTCCTATGCACTCTGCACTTCCTATGCACTCTGCACTTATCATGCACTCCCTATGCACTCCCTATGCACTCTGCACTCCCTATGCAGCACTTTGCATGCAGAGTGCATAGGGAGTGCATAGAGAGTGCAGAGTGCCTAAAGAGTGCAGAGTACACTCCCTATGCACTCTGCACTGTCTATGCACTCTACACTCCCTATGCACTCTGCACTCCCTATGCACTCTGTATGCACTCTGCATTACCTATGCACTGTGCACTGTCTATGCACTGTGCACTCTGCACTTCTTATGCACTCTGCACTCCCTATGCACTCTCTGCATTCCTTATGCACTCTGCACTTCCTATGCACTCTGCACTCTCTATACACTTTGCACTCCCTATGTACTCTCTCTGCACTTTGCACTGTCTATGCACTCCCTATGCACTCTGCATTATCTATGCACTCTCTATGCACTTTGCACTCCTTATGCACTCTGCACTCTTTATACATTCTGCAATTTTTATGCACTCTCTCTCTGCACTCTCTATGCACTCTGCACTCCTTATGCACTCTGCACTATGTATGCACTCCCTATACACTCTGCATTCCCTATGCACTCTGCACTTTGTATACATTCCCTATGCACTTTGTATGCACTCTTAATGCACTCTCTCTGGACTCTGCATTCCCTATGTACTCTGCACTGCCTATGCACTTTGCACCCTCTATGCACTCTGCACGCACTCTGCACTCTATGCACTCTGCACTCCCCCTGCTCTATGCACTCCCTACTCTGCACTCCCTTTGTTAAAGTTTGAGCTTTTGATAAATGGTGTTTTGTATCTTCATTGAATTATGTGTAAAACGTTGATGTGTTTTACTTTACACAGAAATCTGGAGTGCATTTATGATGCAATTATTTGCAGAGAGAGGGAAGGGATGAAAGAGGCCAGGAGTAAGAAAGCTCAAAAGGAAGCGAGTGCAGGATAGAGAGGGAGAGCAGGAGGGTAGGAATAGACGCAGGAGAGAGGGAGGGCATAAAGGAGTGTGAGGGCATGAGGGAAGGTAGGAAAGTGTGAGAAAGGCAGAAAGGAGAGGGCGGCAGGTAAGAGAGGGAGGGCGGAAAGGAGAAGGAGGGCTAGAGGAGGAGAGCGAGGGAGAGTGGGCAGGAGAGGGTAAAGAAAGCACACGGGCAACAGAGGGTGGGCAGAAGAGGGTAAGGAGAACATGTGGACAACGGAGGGTGGGCAGGGGAGGGTAAAGAAAGCACACTGGCAACAGAGGGTAAGGAGAGCACATGGACAACGGAGGGTGGGCAGGAGATGGAGGGGAGAGCACATGGACAACGAAGGGTGGGCAGGAGAGGGTAAAGAAAGCACACTGGCAACAGGGTGGGCAGAAGAGGGCAGGGAGAGCACAAGGACAACGGAGGGTGGGCAGGGGAGGGTAAAGAAAGCACACTGGCAACAGAGGGTGGGCAGGAGAGGGTAAGGAGAGCACATCGACAACAAAGGGTGGGCAGGAGAGGGTGAGGAGAGCACATGGAAAATGAAGAGTGGGCAGGAGAGGGTAAAGAAAGCACACTGGCAACAGGGTGGGCAGAAGAGGGCAGGGAGAGCACAAGGACAACGGGGGGTGGGCAGGGGAGGGTAAAGAAAGCACACTGGCAACAGAGGGTGGGCAGGAGAGGGTAAGGAGAGCACATGGACAACGAAGGGTGGGCAGGAGAGGGTAAAGAAAGCACACTGGCAACAGAGGGTTGGCATGAGAGGGTAGGGAGAGCACATGGACTACGGAGGGTGGGCAGGAGAGGGTAAAGAAAGCACACGGGCAACAGAGGGTTGGCATGAGAGGGCGGGGAGAGCACACGGAAAATGGAGGGTGGGCAGGAGAGGTTAGGGAGAGCACAGGTCAACAGAGGGTGGGCAGGAGAGGGTATGGAGAGCACATGGACAATGGAGGGTGGGCAGGAGAGGGTAAAGAAAGCACACGGGCAATAGAGGGTGGTCAGGAGAGAGTGGGGAGAGCACACGGACATCGGAGGGTGGGCAGGAGAGGGTAAAAAAAGCACACGTCAACAGAGGGTGGGCAGGAGAGGGTGGGGAGAGCACAAGGACATCGGAGGGTGGGCAGGAGAGGGTAAAGAAAGCACACGGGCAATAGAGGGTGGGCAGGAGAGGGTGGGGAGAGCACAGGGACATCGGAGGGTGGGCAGGAGAGGGTAAAGAAAGCACACGGGCAATAGAGGGTGGGCAGAGCACAAGTCAACAAAGGGTAGGCAGGAGAGGGTATGGAGAGCACATGGACAATGGAGGGTGGGCAGGAGAGGGTAGGGAGAGCACACTGACAACGAAGGATGGGTAGGAGATGCTGGGTCAAGCAAAATGACAAAGGATGAAAGGCAGGAACAGAATGAGTGAGAAACACAGAGGGGGAGAAGTACACAAGGGAGCCAGCTGGAGGAAACACGCACTCTCATAAAGTGGTGCTTAAATTAAAAGAAAAAAGTACCACCTGAAATAGTGAGCCGTGGATGGACAGCAGTGCGTCCATAACGCTAAAGAAGAAAAAAAAAAGAAATAAAGTAGAGGGAGGACAACCTACCGAAGCTAAGAATTCCAAGCAAGCAAAGGAGAGTGACAATGAACCGAAGTAGAAATGGGCGGGCGCTAAGTCCACTGTAAAGTACCAAAACGTCTGGCAACAGACAGAGGTGAGACATAATAAAAATAAAATGATGTACACAGTGGGCTTTGGATCCAGTCAGAGGAGTATTGGTCACTCACCTCCTGGTACAAGACAGCGAGGGGGGGGCGGGAACGGGGCACAGGACAGCGAAGGGGGGAGGGCGAGAACGGGGCACAGGACAGCGAGGGGGGGAGGGCAGGAACGGGGCACAGGACAGCGAGGGGGGGGGCGGGAACAGCACACGGTGTTCAATTATTCTCCTGGCGATGTGATTACTGCCAAAAGAGTCCACTTCAACATAAGAAATTCAAGGCATAGTGCATTTAATCAAAAGTTTGCTAATCCTCTTAATAACACCATGCCCTGCTCCCAATTAGATAAAAGCCATACAGAAGAAACCATTTAAACCTTTGCGTTTTCAGTGGCAATGTAAACCGAGTGCATTCCAGATGATTTCTTGTTAACTGCAGTCAAATAGTAAGCCTAAACTTGCTCTAAATAGTATGGCAACCACGTGCTTGGGCGATACAAGTCTGAATGCAACCCCCTGGGCACCAAAAACAAACAAGCAACGGAGAGTGAAAGGGGAGGGGGGGCGGAACGGACAGCGGGAGGGGGCGGGAACGGGGCACAGGACAGCGAGGGGGGGGGAGGGCGGGAACGGGGCACAGGACAGCGAGGGGGGGGAGGGCGGGAACGGGGCACAGGACAGCGAGGGGGGGGAGGGACACGTCAACCGTGCTGAAGGCCAACGTTCACAACCAGAAAAACACACCCTAGTAAAACCATAGGTTGAAAACCAGTCCGGTCGCAGAGTCCATTTCCGTTTAATGAGGTATGAAAGGAACCCGGTCCTCTCCAGATGTTTTCCGGCAGTACATCAATAACAACCTGGCCAGGGGAGGATGTAAAGCAACACACAAAAAACCCATGACAAGGGAAGCACAAACCACGTCACAGGAACATTTGACCCGGCTTTGGTGACGAAAGAAACGATTATTTTCTAAACTGGTTACAAAGCGGACACACTCACACCTTCCTGTGCCTAAAACACACATTTAAGGAGGCTAGCAGCCCTTTTAGCAAGTTTAAATCACTTTGCAACAGTGATGGGCAGAATTGTGGGAGACAGCACAGAAAACATCACAACCTCAGTGCCCACAATTATACATAATCCTACAAGTAACTGGTGCTGACCGTCAAGAAATGTGGTGAGACGACTCGAGCTGGCATAGGGAGTCCAACTTGTGAGGAGCTCTGCTCTGGACACCGTCTGCGGCCGCTCGGAGAACACAGGCGTCCGGGGGCCCTGGCTGGCGAAACCGAAACTGTAGCCGCGGGCGGTGGTGAGCGCTGCAGCCATGACGCAAGTCACGCAAGGTGGAGGAAAGTAGCGGTTCGGGCCGGTGGGCTCCCCCTATGGTGCCGAAGAAACGCATGCAATTCAGGGCAGATGCTGGTCCCGGCTGAGGAGGCTGCGGCTCGGTGTGTGGGCGCAGAGAGCTCGCATGGAGCCGGTGGGAACCCTGAGCGCGACTACACAGTAAGCGGCACTGTAGGCCCGTAGCGGCCGCCTCAAAAATGGTGCCGCCTGGGGCGGACCGCCCCCCGCTAGCTACGCGGCTGGGCCGAAGACTCACCCTCGCAGGCACGGCCCCCGTCGCAGCTCCCACTGGCCTCCGCTGACGTTGAGGGTTCCCCCGGAGTCAGCCACTCACAGCGCGGCTCCCGGGGCAGATCCTGATGACGCGGCGAGGCTCCAACCAACGGCGGCGCAGCTCACGGGGACAGGCCCACTGCAGCGGCCAATCAGAGCGCGCCTCTGCCGACGAGCCTCCGAAAAGCCACCAATGCGGTTGCAGCCCCTTCGTGCCTCGGCCAAGGTGCCGAGCAGCTGCCGGTTGACCCCCGGGCGGATAAAAAAAAATGGCGGCAGCACCTACGAGGACACGGGGGGGGCGGGAGAGGAACGGACGGCGGGAGGGGGCGGGAGAGGACACAGGGGGCGTGAGGCACGAAAATTGGCACAAGTGCGGCGTGGGCAGCCGCGGATTAAAAAAAAATAAAAAAAAATGGCGGCAGCACCTACGAGGACACGGGGGGGCGGGAGAGGAACGGACGGCGGGAGGGGGCGGGAGAGAACACGAACGGCCGGAGGGAGGCGGGAAACGTGCCGGGGAAAAACACTCACGATGCCCAGGACAGCAGCAAGCACGGCCCGGCCGGAGGAGACTCGGGGGCGTTCCCGGCGTCGCGTGACGTCGGCAAAAGCCAAAGAATCTCGGGAACGCCCCCGTGTCTGGTCCGGCATTGATGGACAGGCCCCTCGTCCAATGGCTAGGCTCCATTTATGGAGCTAGCCAATGGGACGGGGGGCGTGTTCCATAGTGCTTACTGTACTCAATAGATTTCTCTGGAGGAGGAGCCTAACGGCTCCGTCCCCCAGCGAAACCTAAAAAACGATCTGGTGGTTCAGCCCTCGCCTACGTCGCTCCTAAAGCGTGAAACGAAGTGCTGTAACACATCCTAGCCTCCTCTTCTTTTCTTGAATTCCACAAGAATCTGAAGACCTGGCTTTTCAAGTAACCAAGTTAGGAGTTAGGTTTGGCTAATCTCACACCTGCTCAGTGCGAGCGCACCCTCCTGGGTAAGAAAGTGCTTTACAAACCAACGTAACATGACATGGCCCAAAGAAAGCAACTGCACTTTATGGAGCATTCAGGGCAAACTGGAACAAAACCCAACCATGGCTGGAGTATTCTGTTAGTGTGGATGACTGCTTTTGTTTTCCATGTTGTGTGTCTGTTTGACTCCGTGTCCATATCCATGATATGGACGGATAAAGAGGCAAAATAAATCCCTTGTTTGTGTGGGTCACACCCCATGCAAATGAAAGAACGTCCTTTGAATATAGAAGTGTTTATACTTGCGTGCCAGTGCTTCAATATTGAAGAAGGGACAGCACAAGCATTTGTGTCCCTTTCTGTAGCTGGACACTCTGTGTAATACGGCCCCAGAAGATTACCGGTTTGACTGCAGTTAATGCTTTTACACTTCTGGGGCATGAAAACTGCTTTCAGTTGTTAAAAACACTGCTTTCAGTTTTTCCAAATGTGTTGCTGTTTTTTAAACTGTTTTATAAATGAAAGTACACTGCAAAAGAATGACGTTAAAATTAACTGTTACAAAGTTCACAATATGCAAAGTAGTGATATGTTGGGCAAATGTCATAGAGTAAGTAGTCAGTATTCCTAGTGCAAAATGTCATGGCTTAGGTGGGGTAACAGGGGCCTCCTTAACCTTGAACTACTATTAGAATCTGCTCGGACTCCAGGTGCTTCTGTTGAAGCTTACCCTTATAAGGGTTGGGACATTTGAATATGGGCCTACAGTGCCTGGATGCACTGTAGGCCTGTTTAGAACGCGATATGATGTCATCATGGGCCTGTAGGCTTTCTCCAGAATTGACAAATATCGGGCCCACATTGGCCCAGCCAAACATACCTTTGGCCCATCCAGAGGAAAATTCATGGTACCAGGCCTGGTTACATGCCTCCATTTGTGCTGCCCGGCTTGCCACCAGTGTAGAATGGCGCACTAGGCCGCGCAGGAGACCGTGGGCCTGTGAGAGAACACGCACACACACTCCGTTTCTGGTGTGGGTGTGGCCCCTCAAGCAGTGGCATAAAGCAAAATGACGGGCCCCCCTGCAGAATCTGAGGAGGGCCACTAAGTATCCCATATTTCACAAATATCCATTAGCCTTGGGCTGAATAGGGACCCGATGAAGGGTTCGGGGGTCTCATGAAGGGTTTGGGGCCCTTGAAGTGCTGGGGCCCCCCGTACCCCAGGGACTTGCGTTACGCCCCTCGCCTCGAGCCGTCCACCTCCTGTTTATTTCTTCACTCGGCCAGGGCCAGGTGGTACACTACAGCTTCCAGGGCTTGTTCCGAGATCCATAATGCCCGTAAGGTGTTATTCAACTGCACACACGGTGGTGAGATGTCTTATGTGAGCCATGTACAGACGGTATACAACGTTTACCACTAATCTTTTTCCCCACAGGGAATCACAACGCGATCGTTATAACGACCGCGTTGTGATTCCGCATACCATTACAACGACTTGCGGAGTGGGGGGGTGTTGGAT
>NW_028248460.1:0-40367 GCF_964263255.1 Lissotriton vulgaris
AGTTAAAACAGCAAGGCCTGCCGGATACAATTTTAAATCCCATAATGGAATTATATGCAGACATCTGGATGCAGGTAAAAATCACTAATGGGCATCATCTAACACGAAAGATCAATACATATGACGGATTAAAGCAGGGTTGCGTCCTGGCCCCCCACCTTTTTAATCTGTTCATGGCAGACCTAACCACAAGGTTGGATGGGATTAACGCCCAACCGCCGCGGCTAGGAACATTAAGGCTGACACATCTCTCCTATGCTGACGACGTGGTGGTCTCCCGTTTTGAGCTTGGCTAGCTCCATCTTATGCACTCCACTCCTCTCCCTGTCCTCCAGCTCTCCTGGGGACAGGCCCTTTGAAGAAACACTGATGCCCACTCTGGAAGTAGTGGCCCAATGGCTCCTCCAGCTGCTCACCTAAACTCTCTGCCTCCTCCCTATGCTCTTTAGGATGCTCACCAGCATTCCTAGATTCCAAACAGGCCCTCAGCACCTTTTGGTATTCCTCTTTCCTGGTGAGGCCTTTCATAGAGATTTTTAATTTCTTGCAAACAGCTTTGAGGTGTGGCACTGTGTAGGTATCATCCTCTCTTCTTCAAAATCAATATCTACAGATGCGATGGATGCTACTTTGCTCAAGGTGAAAAAAGTTGGCAGTTCTCAAAAAGCAAAAAGAAGTTCCAAGGAAAATTCTAGCAAAATGTATGTGGTCGTGTTATGGTCTGCACTCACTAGTAGTGTTGACCAATCATTGTAAGTAAGACACTAATGCAAGTCCAAATCCTCTCTGCTGACCACCAATCTTCGAAATGGGGGTCTCTAGTTGGCAATAGTTTGCAACTTTGTCCAAATAGGGAGCCTTACTTATGGTCCGGTGAAGGGGGATACACCCCTAAAATAACCCCAGCTCACCCTGTAGTAGCTTGACATGAGCAGACAGGCTTATCTCAGAGGCAGTGTGTAAAGCATTTGTGAACACATATATTAATATAGTAAAAACACTACAAATGGACACTACACCAGTTTAGAAAAATAAGTAATCTTTATTTAGACTTAACACAAGACCAAATGACAAAAATCCACGATACAAAATCAAGAATATGACTTTCAAATGGTAGAAATAGCTTAGTTCAATGTAGATGGTAAATACAAGACTTTGCTCTGAAAGTACCTTAGATGTGTTACTCAAATAAAATAAAAAAGGGTCACAGGGAAGGTGATGCGCCGATCCTTATACTCAGGGGAGTGGATGTGTTGGTTCCTTAATGCTGCGCAGGGGAGTTGAAGCCTCACTTCCTTACTGGGTAGGGAGTTGATGCTCGGTTTCTTTCTGCGATTAGACATTAATAACTCCGTTGATAGTGTTGTTGCCCTTAACGCATAATCCCAATTCCCTAATTCATAGCCTCTAACGGGCCACATTACAGTGATTCCTGACGACAGCTTTCCGGTTACCTAGGTCACGGATCAAACCCCGTGAGTCTGTCTTCCAGGTCTACCACACGTGACCTTGGTTGCCATGACTACTAGGATACCAGGAAGTTCCTCGACCGCCTCGAGGATTCCCGATTGAGACGCCGAGCACTTTGCCGACCGGTAAGTGCGCTGACTCTAATGTGCCAAGCCCCGTTAAGAATATCCACTGCCTCGTAACTACCAATGGTAATGACGCAGTTTTTTATCTATTTAACCCACAGACACCTCACCCGATTTATTCAGCGTGCCTTTTCCGTTTCGAGCGGACTTCCTACCGACTCGGTAAGTTCCGCTTTCACCCAACTCTCCATCGAGCCCCGGCTTCCAAAGGCCTGGATCTAAATGTTGTTCCTTTCCTGATAGATTGTTCGAGTGGCCCCCGTCCAGCAATTGGATCTGATACGGGAATTCCGGATTTCACTTCATTAGTAGGTCCTTGATTATATCCTTACAATATGTCGGATTTGATCATTACTGTACTATTTTAATGATTATTCATATGATTCCTTCTTAAGGTTATGAACTCGTGTCACTGATCTCCATTGGGATTTATCTCCCCATACTGATGTACTCAGGTACGTCCCTCTTTGTCTACCCTACCCACTTAAACCAGAATGAGATTTGTCCATTACATTATTAACTCACCCCTCCCCTTTTTAATAATAGGTTGGCTGCCCCTTCCTTATTGCCTGTCCTGAAGAAGACCCACCCGCAAGGAATCCTAATTATCCTGCTTAATAGGGTCGAAACGTCGACGCCCGTCCCCTTGACAGCCCCGTTCAACCCACCATTCGTTTTCATGATGGACATGGGGGCATGTTTTTTTCAAATTTGTCTTTAAGTAATCGTTTGCTGTGTATATTGTTTTACACTGATATCTCAATACTACTGGATCAATATCGTGTTTTTTACTGTCACTAAAGAACTCCCCTCACCTTACCTTCACTACATCACTTCCCCTCCTTCCCTATGGGGCACCTGTACCGTCACAATTGTATATATTTTGTGAATACTCAATAATGCTTGTTTTCCTATAATGTGAATAAAACATTATAGAGGTATTTTCGTTTATGAGATTTACTTGATTGTTTTTTTCTAATTAATTTGTTCTCCTTCACTGGGACCCCCTTATTTATAACGCTAGCTACCCAGGTCCCAGCGACTTGTTTTGGGTTAACCCTTGTTACTTATAACGCACTTCGTGCAGACGCTGTCTGCAAGGTTTTTTCACTCCTAGAATTCATTTCTATATAATAGGGTATCCACATAACTATGGTGGAACGTGAATTATTATCTTACTCTGAGGACTACATCGATAAGCTCCTTGAAAATCCAGACCATAATTTTCTTACAACTGAGGTATCCACCATAGACTTTAGTCTTAAAGATAAAATTCAACGACTAGAACGCCTTGAGAAGAAATTGATCCGTACCCGCTGGCACGGTCATCTGCTCACAAAATATCTTAAGGAGAACATCATTCCGATTGGGCTACAGATAAAAATAGAACCAGCCATTTTTGTTGAGGTCCCCAAGTTCAGGGAAGGCTTCAGTCACATATCCAACAATTGTTCTCGCCACTGGATGGTGCTTGGGGTTGAAACAGCTGCCCAACAGATTCAGTTATTAACCAGTGAGATCAAGTCACTTCGCGCAGAAATCTCTGCGGATGCTAATCTGGCAGGAGCCAAAGAAACACTGAATAACCTTGAAGCCACTCTGAAGGATTTTGACCTCACCACTCAAAATCGGAAGTTAGAGAAACTCGCCAGGGATTTAAGGTTATACGACAAAAAGAAGACCTACCCCTACCTCCAAGAGGATTACTACAAACAGGACCAACAAGGGAGATTCACTAACAGAGCGAGAGGTAACTTCCGGGGCAGAAGGAATTACAACACCTTCTCGGACTCTTCATACAGCTCCGAAGGAGAACAGGAGTTTGCAGGCCCAAGCCGTCAATATAACTATCCTGATTACAGTTATCAATCACCTCAATACGCACCTTTTTTAGGTCAACGAAATACAACATGGCGCCCCCCGAGAGGCAGAGGCAATTTCTCCAACAGAGGCCAATCTCGTGGACAGAACCAGAACACCAACTGGGACTCTGGACGAGGCCAAGCGTCCAAACAAGTTCATTTCCAGCAGGAACAGCACGGAGAGAGAACCACACGGAACAAGACATACCGCTGGTAACCCAAATAGCTACCATGAACCCTGTGGTGAACATTTCAGATTACATCTTGAATGAACAAGAAATACATGCATTAAACAGAGGACTATCATATGTCCCCACAAACAGACCTGACCCCTTTACAGTTCGCACTGAGCTGTACAAATTTTTCAGGAAGGTCAGACTCAAGTATTTTTTCAGGAATGCGGGCCCATATACTAATCTATCCTGTACTAACTTAAGGGTCCCTTCAACCTTTGTTCCACCTTCATGCACCATGACCAACAAGATTCTAGCCTATGAGGCAGTTGTGTGGAGGGATGTGAATTCGACTCTAATGAATCATACTTACACCAGATACAATACCAGCAAAGCTGAATTGGACGCTCTAACATCATTGGCCAAGAACACATCGGTTGTGATCAAACCAGCCGACAAGGGCGGTGCCATCGTGATTCAAGACATCAAGAAGTACGAAATGGAGATCCAACGCCAACTAACTGATGGGATTAGTTACCACAAGCTACGCTCTGATCCCTCCCAAGCAATAGCCCACGAGATCTTGGAAATCACGAAACTTGGACTGGACCTTGGTTTCCTATCAAAACTTGAATTTGATTATCTCAACCAACCTCACCCACGGTTAGCAACGATATACACTCTTCCCAAAATCCACAAGGATATGTCCAACCCACCTGGACGCCCGATTGTTTCGGGGTGTGGTTCCATATTGGAACCACTAGGTAGATATATTGATTTTTTTCTCAAACCTCTGGCAGAGGCGACCAAAACATACCTAAGGGATACTCTACAAACCATAAACTTAATTGAAACCTTACCCTTTGACCCTGTGGAACAATTACTGGTTACCTGTGACGTAGTATCCCTATATACTAGCATCCCACAGGAAGAAGCCCTAACAGTAATTATGAGATACTTGGAATCCAGACCATCACCCATGCGAGTACCATCTGAATTCATTATATCCCTACTTCGGATTGCGATGACTAAGAACTTCTTCACTTTTAAGAATGAATTCTTCTTGCAAACTCAGGGGGTGGCAATGGGGGCTCCCTTTGCCCCGGATGTAGCCATTCTTTATATGGCAGCCTTCGAGGAGAATACCATATTGAATACCAACAATCCTTTTAACAACCATCTCCTCATCTGGGTTCGTTATATAGACGATATTTTGATAATTTGGAAAGGAGACTCTGCCACCCTTAATGAATTTCATCACTGGTTGAATCTACAATCACAGCATTTACAGTTCACCATTCAATCTGATAACCAGAGCATTAATTTGTTGGACATTACCATCTACCAACACCAGGGGCAACTTCTGACCACTTTGTACAGAAAACCATCTGAGAGGAACTCCCTTTTACAATACAATAGTCACCATCCTCGGGCTCTCCGAGACAATCTCCCATTCGGCCAATTTTTACGTGTCCGTAGAAACTGCTCGACTAAAGAACATTACTTCCAACAGTCTGAAGACCTTGCTGACCGTTTGAAAGCCCGTGGCTATCCCAAAAGACTCGTGACCAAAGCACGAAAAAGAGCATGGTTCTACCCACGTGAGGAGCTCCTAAAGACAAAGGATCCCAACAACACACAGGAAGACCGTATTGTATGTGTGACGACCTTCTCAACCAAAAGCAATCTTATCAAAAAGATCGTCAACCATCATTGGCAATTGGTCGCGGATGACATCAACCATCCTGGCACCCCACTACATGCCTTCAAGAAATCGAAGAGTGTAAAGGATTATGTGGTACGTTCGCTCTTGACAACTAGGGAGGAGCCCACCATCAGATCCCTTTGGAATCTGGAACCCGCCACTGGCCATTTCAAATGTGGTCAGTGCAAAGCCTGTGACTGTTGCATACAGACAAAAGAATTCGTGCACAACTCGAAGAAAATCAGACTGAAGACTCTAACCAACTGTAACACATCAACTGTGATCTATGCGATTGTCTGCCCCTGTAATTTGATTTATATTGGACAAACCCAACAAAAAATCAAGCAGCGGGTTCTACAACATATGAGCCGCATTAGATGTGAAGTGTTGGGTGCACCACTAGTTGAACACTTTAGATCAGCTCAACACCCACCTGAGAGTCTAAACTGGACCGTGATTGAGAAAATCAATCTTGGTCCCAGGGGGGGCAATATCTCCAACATACTGAATGTCAGGGAATTGAAGTGGATGTTTTTCTTTGATTCCATACAATCAGGGTTAAACGAACATGATAGTTCATTCTCACAACTTGCCACCTTACTGTAACAAGTAATACTAAAATTCTGTATCAAGCAATGACCCGTTAGCACAAATATCAATGGTTAGATCATTTACTGACCCTGTAATACACGCATCCATTGTATTTGTTTTCTTCCGCCAAAACATTACTCTTGCTTAATACACACTCAGGGCACAACCGCCTATACCGTCCTGTGACAGGTACGCGGTATGATGTTGAAGAATAGAATGACTGCTAATGACATAATTGGGTGCACTCTTATCGGTCCTTGATAACTGTATACGCAACATGTCTCTTTATATTGATCATCTAATTATTGACATTCACTGCCTTACCATCATGTGATAGGTACGCAGTATGTCAAACATTATAACGTGACTGTTGATTCATCATCCGACTATCTGCTCTCTAAATGCTTTGGACATAATGATTGTGCAATGATAACATGATTATACTACTAAATGTTATTTTCCTAGTATTATCCCATTCGGTCATTTTCGAACCTCTACTGCTTTATGTGCCCCTCCAATCACGACGGACTTCATTCCATCTAAATAGGATTAGACATTAATAACTCCGTTGATAGTGTTGTTGCCCTTAACGCATAATCCCAATTCCCTAATTCATAGCCTCTAACGGGCCACATTACAGTGATTCCTGACGACAGCTTTCCGGTTACCTAGGTCACGGATCAAACCCCGTGAGTCTGTCTTCCAGGTCTACCACACGTGACCTTGGTTGCCATGACTACTAGGATACCAGGAAGTTCCTCGACCGCCTCGAGGATTCCCGATTGAGACGCCGAGCACTTTGCCGACCGGTAAGTGCGCTGACTCTAATGTGCCAAGCCCCGTTAAGAATATCCACTGCCTCGTAACTACCAATGGTAATGACGCAGTTTTTTATCTATTTAACCCACAGACACCTCACCCGATTTATTCAGCGTGCCTTTTCCGTTTCGAGCGGACTTCCTACCGACTCGGTAAGTTCCGCTTTCACCCAACTCTCCATCGAGCCCCGGCTTCCAAAGGCCTGTATCTAAATGTTGTTCCCTTCCTGATAGATTGTTCGAGTGGCCCCCGTCCAGCAATTGGATCTGATACGGGAATTCCGGATTTCACTTCATTAGTAGGTCCTTGATTATATCCTTACAATATGTCGGATTTGATCATTACTGTACTATTTTAATGATTATTCATATGATTCCTTCTTAAGGTTATGAACTCGTGTCACTGATCTCCATTGGGATTTATCTCCCCATACTGATGTACTCAGGTACGTCCCTCTTTGTCTACCCTACCCACTTAAACCAGAATGAGATTTGTCCATTACATTATTAACTCACCCCTCCCCTTTTTAATAATAGGTTGGCTGCCCCTTCCTTATTGCCTGTCCTGAAGAAGACCCACCCGCAAGGAATCCTAATTATCCTGCTTAATAGGGTCGAAACGTCGACGCCCGTCCCCTTGACAGCCCCGTTCAACCCACCATTCGTTTTCATGATGGACATGGGGGCATGTTTTTTTCAAATTTGTCTTTAAGTAATCGTTTGCTGTGTATATTGTTTTACACTGATATCTCAATACTACTGGATCAATATCGTGTTTTTTACTGTCACTAAAGAACTCCCCTCACCTTACCTTCACTACATCACTTCCCCTCCTTCCCTATGGGGCACCTGTACCGTCACAATTGTATATATTTTGTGAATACTCAATAATGCTCGTTTTCCTATAATGTGAATAAAACATTATAGAGGTATTTTCGTTTATGAGATTTACTTGATTGTTTTTTTCTAATTAATTTGTTCTCCTTCACTGGGACCCCCTTATTTATAACGGTTTCTTTCTGCATCACGGTATGATGTGAAAAGATGACGTCTTTGTTGCGATGCAACAACTTGGATGCGATGTGTGCACGCCCGATGGCAGTGCAGTGAACCTGATGGATTCTTGAGCTACGACAGGCCCTGCGACATGCTTTACCGGTGATGCGTCGGCAACCTCTGCTGCGGCGACACGCTTCTCCGGCGATGCGATATGCTTCTTCGGCGATGCATCAACAAATAGCTACAGCGGCAACATGCTTTTCCAGTGATACAATGGCAATCTCTGCGGCGGTGACACGCTGCTCCAGGATACGACATGCTTCTTCGGCGATTAGTCGGCAAACCTCTGCGGAGGCGGCACGCTGCTTCGCCGATGCGACCGCTATAGCTGTTGCAGTGACATGTTTCTTCCTTGTTGTTTCGCTCTTTCAGCTCCCAGTGACACGCAAGCTCTAGAGGTCCCAAAAAGAGCAGCAGGCATCTCTCTGCATGTAGAATTCCCAGCAAGGAAACTCAGGGGAGCTGGCGGTGAAGTCTTTGTGTCCCTGAGATTTCAGAACAGGAGGCAAGCTCAGCTTCAAGTCCTTGGAGATCTTCCTCAAAATGATAAAGTACACACAAAGTTCCTCTTCTCCTTTTCTTGGCAATAAGTAACCACTGCAGGCCAACCCCAAACAGCAAACCGCACAGGGGTAGTCTCCTACTTCAGTTTTTTTGGTTTCTCTCCTTGGCAAAAGTTTGTCTTGATTCCCAGAAGTGTTCTAAAGTTCTGGGGTCTATGCCCCAATGTTTATACTGCTAAATCCTTTGTTCTCCGAAGGCAGAGAGTGTCTGTACCTAGACAAAGTAGTCAAAAAACAGAGGGAGAAGGAGGATGAACAAAGCTAGGTCGGCCTCCAGTTACATATATCAAAAGATCAGGAACCCATAGTGATGGGTCCAGAGACCTAGTTTGTATGTATGGTTACTGCATGAATTATGTCAGTGTTTACAAAAAAAGAAAGAAAAATTTCTTTCTAGAGTCCCCTCACTCGCCGGGGTTTCCCCACGGTGACATGCTTCATCATTGGGGCCATCCCAGTTCTCTACGAAAAGGGGCGTGCTGCGACTAGCGAACTACGCAGGAGCACTATATTTGTGAAAGGCTATGTGTGGTGTAAAGTATTTTTCCACCTCATTCCCTGGGTCATTTAGGATTATAATATGTTATAATGAAAGTGCTCATTCTGGCCTATGGGAACAGGTAGCCTTGCAATAGTGAAAAACGAAATTGGCTGTAATTCACTATCAGGATATGCCCCACACATCAGGGCATGTTCTACCTTTCACATACAATGCACCCTACCCTCAGGTGTTACTTGGGCCTCCCTTAGGGGTGACTAGCATGTAGAAAAGTGAAGGTTTAGGAACTGTCAAGTGTGTGCACTTACCAAGTCGACATGGCAGAGCCAGACTGCACACAGGATCTGCAATGGCAGGCCTGAGCCACACTTTACAAGCTGCTTCTGTGGGTGGCACAGCCAGTGCTGCAAGCCCACCAGTAGCATTTGATTTACAGGCCCTGGGCACACATGGTGCATTGTACTAGGGTCTGACAAGTAAATAAAATAGTCAATCATGGAGTCACTAATCCATTACAACAATTTACAGTAGGGAACACTTGCACTTTGGCACTGAATAGCAGTGGCAAAGTGCCCAAAGCATCTAGACCAGAAAAAACATAGCAAAACCACCAATCAATCAATCAATCAAAGCATTTATATAGCGCACTACTCACCCAGAGGGTCTCAAGTCGCTAGGGGAGCGGGGGGTCCGCTACTGCTCGAACAGCCAGGTCTTGAGCTGCTTCCTGAAGGCGAGGTGGTCGTGGGTCAGGCGGAGGTGGGTCGGGAGGGAGTTCCAAGTCTTGGCAGCCAGGTAGGAGAAGTACCTTCCCGCTCTGGTGGCTCTTCAGAAGCGGGGGACGGCGGCGAGGGCGTGGCCGGTCGATCACAGCTGGCGTGTGGGAGCGTAGAAGTTGAGGCAGCTGTTGAGGTATCCTGGGCCTTGGTTGTGTAGGGCTTTGTGTGCGTGGGTGAGGAGACGGAAGGGGATTCTCTTGTTGATTGGGAGCCAGTGCAGGTCTCTCAGGTGTCCGGAGATGTGGCTGCGACGGGGGATGTCCAGGATGAGTCGTGCAGAAGATCTTACGTAGCATGCGCAGGATGTTAAAGCACGACGAGGAGACGGCGTTGATTTGTCTGGTCATGGAGAGGGAGGAGTCCAGGATGAAGCCCAGGTTGCGTACGTGGTCTGTTGGTTTGGGTGCGCTGCCCAGGGCGGGGGGCCACCAGGAGTCGTCCCAGGCGGAGGGTGAAGATCCCAGGATGAGGACTTCCGTCTTGTCCGAGTTCAGTTTCAGGCGGCTGTTCATCATCCACTTGGCTACGTCTGTCATCCCTTCGTGTAGGTTGGCTCTGGCGGTGGCGGTGTCGTCGGCGTAGGAGATGATGTTGAGGTTGTGTTGGCGTGCGATGGCTGCGAGGGGGCTCATGTAGACATTGAAGAGGGTTGGGCTGAGCGAGGAGCCTTGAGGAACGCCGCAGATGACTTTGGTGGCTTCTGATCTGAACGGGGGGAGGCGGACTCTCTGTGTCCTTCCGGCGAGGAAGGAGATGATCCACTCCAGTGCCTTCTCCTGGATTCCGACGTTGCTGAGGCGCTGCACTAGGGTGTGGTGGCAGACAGTGTCGAAAGCCGCGGAGAGGTCTAGGAGGATGAGGGCCGCTGCTTCTCCGTTGTCGAGCAGGGTTCGGATGTCATCGGTGGCTACGATCAGGGCGGTCTCGGTGCTGTGGTTGGCCCGGAAGCCAGACTGCGAGAGGTCGAGGGATTCGTTTGTCTCGAGGAAGGCGGCCAGCTGCTTGTTGACGGTCTTCTCGATGACTTTTGCAGGAAACGAGAGCAGCGAGATGGGGTGGTAGTTCTTGAGGTCGGTGGGGTCGGCTGATGGCTTCTTTAGTAGAGCGCTGAGTTTGGCGTGCTTCCAGCTCTCCGGGAAAGTAGCGGTGTCGAAAGAGGTGTTGATGATGTCCCGCAGGTGGGGTGCGATGACAGCGTCGGCCTTGTTGAAGACGTGGTGAGGGCATGGGTCGGTCGGAGATCCGGAGTGGATGGAGTTCATCATGCAGACGGTGTCTTCGGTGCTGATCGGGGTCCAGGCGCGGAGGGTGGTGGTGGGGGGTGGTGGTTCGGTCGTGGAGTTCGTCGGTTGAGTGCTGAAGCTGTTGTGTATGTCCGCGATCTTGTTGTAGAAGTAGGAGGCGAGGGAGTTGAAGATGTCTTGTGAAGGGGTGATGTCGTTTTTCCGGCGTTGGGGTTGGAGAGCTCTTTAACGATGTTGTAGAGTTCCTTGCTGTTGTGTGCGTTGTTGTCCAGTCGTTCCTTGAATGCAGTTTTCTTGGTGGCGTGAATCAGTTGGTGGTGTTTTCGGGTGGCGAGCTTGAGGGCAGTCATGTTGTCCGGTGTTGGGTCTCTACGCCAGGCTTTCTCGAGGGCTCGGCAGTTCCTCTTGGAGCTCTTGAGTTCGTCGGTGAACCATGGGGCTTTCTTGTTGCCGGGTCTGCTAGGCGGGGTCCTCAGAGGGGCGAGGTCGTCTGCGCAGTTGCTGATCCACTTTGTGAGGTTGGTGGCCGCCTGGCTGGGGTTCGTTGCGCCGGTGGGAGGGTTCTTGCTCAGGGAAGTCGCGAGCTGGTCCGCTGTGATCTTGTTCCAGCTTCTGCGTGCAGCCTGTTGCTGGTGGTGGTGGATCGTGGTCCTTCTGAAGCTGAAGTGGACGCAGCTGTGGTCCGTCCAGTGGAGTCCGGTGGCGTGGCTGAAGGTGATGTCCTTGCTGGATGAGAACACGGGGTCGAGTGTGTGTCCGGCGTAGTGGGTGGGGGTGGTCACCAGCTGCTTGAGTCAGAGGTTTGCGAGGTTGTCCAGCAGGGTGGTGGTGTTGCGGTCGTTGTTGTTCTCCAGGTGGAAGTTGAGGTCCCCGAGGAGGATGTAGTCAGCGGAGGGGAGGGCGTGCGGGCTGATGAAGTCGGCGATGTCTTCGCTGAATTGTGTGCGTGGTCCCGGGGGTCTGTAGATGAGGGTGCCTCTGTGGGTGGTCTTGGGGTTGATGTGGATCTGGAAGTGCAGGTGTTCTGCGGGTGCGAGGGTGTCGTCGGTGTTGGTCGTGATGCGGATGGTGTTCCTGTGGATGATGGCGATGCCTCCTCCTGTCTGGTTAACGCGGTCCCTCCGTATGATCTTGTAGCCGTCCGGGATGGCGATGGCAATGTCGGGCGCTGAGGAGGCGTTCATCCAGGTTTCAGTGAGGAAGGCGACGTCAGGGGCTGTGGTATCGAGCAGGTTCCAGAGCTCGATGGCGTGTCTGTGGACGGAGCGGGTATTGAGCAGGATGCACTTCAGGTGGCTGCTGCTGGTGCTCGTCTTGGCCGGTGCTGGTGTAGTGCAGGTCCGGATGCAGGTGAACTTGCAGGAGTGGCAGCAGAAAGGTCCGTTGGTGCGTCTCGGGTTGGCTCGGTAGCACCCCGGGATCCTGCCGGCGTTGAGTGCGTTGAGCTCGGTGGCGTTGTAGGTCCGGCCGGTGGGCTGGTGTTTGCGGGGGCCAGAGGGCCTGGCACTAGGCGCGGTCCAGGCGCGGACGGGCGCAGACGGGCTTACCTTTGGCGCACCTTCGGCACGCTTAGGGCACGCCCGCTGCGCCTCAACGCTGCGCGTTTGCCACTCTGCCATATGTGGAGAGTGGGGGGGGCGGAGCGAGGGAGGGGCAGCTGGGAGGCGGGAGCGGGGCAGCGAATGAGGGTCGAGGAAAGGAAGGGGGCGGGCCGCGGGAGGAGGATGGGTGGCGGGAAAGGAGAGGTGGGAAGAAAACGACGGAGTGGCGAGGGGGGAGGCCTGAGGGCAGTCCCTAGCAGGCAGCGGGCAAGAGGCAGGGGCAGGGATCAGACAGGCAGCAGGGTGACCTGGCCCCCGGAGACTGTGCAATGGCAGGGTCAGGGGTCAGGCAGCCGGCAGCAGGGAGACCTGGCACGCGGGAACGTGCGAGGCAGGGGCAGGAGGTAGGAAGCAGGGAGACCTGGCAGGCAGGCATCAGGCAGCAGGGGGCCCTGGTACACGGGGACCGTGCGACAGGTGGGCCACCGGAGGCAACAGAAAAAAATTTAAGGGAGACCCAAGCCAAGGGTGCCAGGTCTAACAGTCATCAATGATGTTGCCATGGCACAGTTTGTGTCCTACAATCGGAAGACGAAGCATGACACCAATAAGGTATGTCAGCGTTGTTAAAAACAACACAGGGTCGCCTACCCTTAAGGTGAAAGTCATATACTGGGAGAAATTCTCCTATATCTACAAATTCTCTCACCTCCTCCTCAGAGGAATTAAGGATCTGGGTACACTTTTGTGATACAGTTTGCACCACCCAACGGGCATGGCAAATGTCTCACAGGTGTAATTACAAGGGCATTGACCTATGGGAGGTGCTTTCGAAAATGTGAATACCTACCCGAGGAGAAAGCAGTACATAAGGGCCTGGGGAGAAAGCGTTACATACTGCTGAAGTGTAGAAATTGACTTTACTATAAAGCAATACATTTTTTGACAATATATTTGATAAAATTTGCTTTGAAGCACAATATTTAACCCAATGTATTCAGCAATCTGTTGGAGGAAGGTAACAAAGCAACAATCTCTTCTTAACTTCGCAAGCGAAATTTATGGCCGGTATTAACAAATGCATCAGGGCCCTTTGGTAATCCTAACTCTTAGCTTCGAATTTTTGAAGAGAAGGATAGATCAAGACAATTGTGATCATAACAGGCGCCCATAAATTTGGTCGTAAGCAAAAGAATGCTAGCCGCTCTCGGTTTTCACAGCTATTGGTACCCTATATGTTTATTACTGAGTGTGAAATGTTAATTGCACATATAAAGCTTGCAAAGCGAGAAATACTGAAACATCACAAAGTTTTCTAGTGTGACACCTTCGTAAAACTTCACCTTCCGAGAGTTTTAGTACCTACTTATTTAACCTTTACCAACTGTGTTATGTTGGTGAAGTTTTTATTTAAAACGCGCATATTTTGTATGCCCCTGCGAGCAATTCCAGTTTGCCTTTTTGAGAGTGTTTACTTTGTTTCGTGACCTCTGATGTCTCTTTCCTTGACCACACTTGTCTGGGATATACAAATAAATAAACAAGATTGTGTGCAATATTTTAATAGATGGAAAATGTCTAACAATTCAAGTATTAGATGCAGAAACATTAAAGTATCTCACTGCTAGATAACGAGTTACCATTGTTGCTCTTTCTCACTGTAAATATTTTATGGGTATACTGTAAACATGTTTACTTATTCATGCAGAGAATTAAAATAAAGTGCTGACTATGACAAGTAGCTTTGCAATTAGCTAAAGTGCTCACGACTACAAAAGTGTGTGATAACTTCTGGAATGCTTGTTTACTAACATGTCTAAGGTTTTATTTTACAAAACCAGTAGTTGGATCTATTTCCTTTTCGTAAAAAAAGTGCAACAAGGTCAAAACATAGTAAAACTTAATGGAAGATTAGAGTGACTCAAAAAGTGTATGACTTTCATCAATCCCTTATTTGCTACATTAAATTTATTTGAGGTATCTGAGAATTTTACAGTAAAGAAAGAGAACAACTTATATATAATTGAAAGAAAATGCCCTTGATGCTGAATTGTTTTGCTGGATTTTATACTCTGCACTCTGGGACATTACAGTCCATTGCCCAGTGTATTAGAAATTGGCTAATCCCTGATTGGCACTCTAAGCTCTCCTTTAAGGCTGTAGTATTAAAAGTTAAAAGTCACTTTCTTCTGATGCCCAAACAGCCACAGGAGTATAATTTCTATGACCTACAGGGCGCTTAGAGACTCTCAGGGTGTGATGAAGAGGCCAACAGCAAAGCCAAGTCCAAATTCAATTGCCATCGGTCAGCTGGACACTTCAGGGAATTGGCCACTTGCAGTTTGTTGTGTCTCCGTAGTCACACTGGAGATCAGCCACCTGAACTTTGAAGTCCATTTGTTTAATTTATGGGTACTATAAGAAGCATTTCTATGTTTTCAATGCTCCTCTCAGGTCACAGATTCCAAGTCCATTCCTCTTTTGATCTTCGAGAGGTTGAGTAAGTGTTCTCAGAATAGTGCCTAGGGGTGCCTTATTTATGCCTAGTGCAAGCTAATTGGTGGGGGTGGCTCCTGGACATTCCCTAACCAATAGAAGTTCCTGTTTGCCTTACTGGATAGACAATGCCCCTCACTCTCAAAATCCAAGATGAGAAAATTATGTTTTCCTTCTGTGGAGCCTCTGTGCTCATCCCAAGATTTTTCCGGGGTAATGAGCTGTCCCCTCCTCTGTTGTCACTCAAAATTGGTTCTGCAGGTAGTTTTCCTCCCACTAGGTTTGGGGCCAGCCTTAATATGGGTACAGAGGCTGGGACTTTTTCAGGAGTTGCAGGGCAGGCCCTTTTGCAGTTAACGATTGTCCTGGGTCCACCCTAACTGGTCTTCCTGCAAGGGGGAGAAAATGCCGACTCACATCCAGGCTATTGTCTTTACTCTGATGGCAGTTTCCACACCTCTTTCACACCTCATTCACTTCAACTACAGGCTATGCAGTTGTTGGTGAGCTAAATCAATTTAGTCACCAGCAGTCTCAGGAAGGGTAAAGGTAACTTTCTAGGAGTCTTGTTTCCAATATATATATAACACAAAGTTGACTACTATATTGGCTTTTTTATTAAATACATAAATGATCCTTACAATAGAGAGTAAGTAGCTGGAACTGGTCAAGTGTTATAGATTATTGTGTATAATTTATACTTTGATGTTTCCTATGTACTAGATACAGCCTGACCAGAGACGATGTTGTTTTAGGCATAGTCTCTTAGGGAACATGTGCTCAGGGGTGACATAGTTAATATTCAAAATCGGGATTTCCTACCTGTGAAAAGAGTGATTTTGAGAATGCTGCACAGCAGGATTCTAGCTGCTGCTGTCAGGTGGCACAGGGTAAGCAGGAGCCATTTCCTCACTGCCACTATAGTGGATGGCTCAATAGGTGCCTGCTGCAGTCCACATGTGTCAATTAACTCCCCGGCAGTAGGTCCATATTCTGTACCCTATACAGGCAATGTATTGGTAACTTAAATGCCTAATTGACCTATTTACGTTATCAATAAATTGCTATGGTATAGAATATGGACCTACTGCCTGGGAGGCAATTTAACAATGTTTTAATGGGGGAGGACAGGCACCTTATGCCTTTTCAGCAGAGGTAAAGTGCACAGAGTTCTAAAGCCAGGAAAAACAGGTTTCAGAAAAAGGCAAAAGATCCAGGATGACTGCAGGAAAGCCAAATTTTCCTACAATGCCCTATGTTCTGGAGGCTCCTCACCCCTCTTAAACCTTCATCTCATTTGTGCTTCCATTATCCTTCGCTCACATATCTTACAGCATCTCCACTTTCAATATTAATAAACTTTGGCTGTGAACACATTCCATTAAATATTCCAGTACATGGCACTGAGCTATGTGTACTCTTCTTGAAATCTAGGTTTGTGCTAGAAAATTATTAGATGGTGCTTGATATTGAAGCCCATTCACTCCTGTTGCTCCAGTCTAGTGCTTAATTTGTGAAAGAATGAGGGCCAGTGCCCAACGCTGTGCTGAAAAGCCCGCAGCCAGTGCAGCTAAATGTGGGTGAGAAGCATACCAAGGATGTGTAGTATTAAATCTTACTTATGCTGCTTTAATCCACTACAAGAGAGTCCAAGCCTCTATATCTCACTCTTGTAGGTTCCTCCTTTCTCCATTTGTGACAGTTTTCCATAATTCTCTTTCTCCTTCTATACCCTTTGTTTGTTTTTCCCTCTCTTGTTCTCTGGAAATATCTGATCAGGAAAAATAAATGCAAGTCCCCTAAAATGAGTTCCATTGACCCCCACTAGTAATCAACGGCCCAAATCCAGTACGGCTTCTGTCATAAAAAGCAATATGAGCTGCTTACTTTAGAGTGTTAACAAGATTCAAATGTGATCATAGCTTTAACACGTAGGCCTCACTTATGGGGTTTTAGCGTAGGCCAGTACATGGAAGTGAAAGGGCAGGAATGCACCATATCCAGTCTATCCATTCCCGTCCTTTCCCCTGTGGTGTTGCTGTTCCGGTAGCATAGAGCCAACAGGGGAATCCTCACACCATGATGGAAGAGTGCCTGGGTAGATGGCAGGATGACATTTGTGCAAGAAGGTACCGGCACATTTACTACTCCAAAGCAGAGACAAAATTCTAACTTTACGACTTTTGGTATTCAAAAAAGGCATTTAGGAGTAGTAAAGTTAGGATTCCTAACTTTACTACTCCCAAACTGAGACACAATCCCAACTTTATTACTTTTGGTATTCACAAAGGGCATTTAGGAGTAGTAAACTTAGGAATACTCTTTAATGCCTTTTGTGAAAACCGAAAAACGTAAATTTGGGATATTGTCTCAGATTAGGAGTAGTAAAGTTAGGAAACCTAACTTTACTACTCCTAAATGCCTTTTGTGAATACCAAAAGTCACAAAGTTAGGATTTTGTCTCGGATTACTTATGTGAATCAGGCTCATTATCTTCTTTATGCCAGTGGCAATGCAGCTATGGCTGTTATGCATTTTCCATGTGGAGGCCCTGCAAATTGACAAAGTCTTCTTTACATTACTGCTGGCAAATCTGCACTGAGGTGATTGCTACTGCTAATCTTGCATATGTTGAACAATAATTTATTCTTGTCTGATGCAGTCATTATTAACGACCCTAATAGTGATAGTAGCTTGGGATGATGTCCACTGAACATAAGTAGCTTGTTGTGGAAAAAAAGACAGTCAGGGCACCAATAGGGAGGGTTTTTCAAGTAAAATGTATTGCTGGCACAACCTGGCCTTAGTCCTCAGCAAGGTGTCAATAGCAACTGACTCCTATGGAAATACCTCCGCTTTACAATCTAAGGCAGAACACTGCAGTAGAATATATGCAAATAAGAACTTTCTACACCATGACATAGCTCTTATTGCTTAAAAGGCTGGACACCCCTGGTTTATACTAAAATACCAAGCCCTTTTTAGCCTAGATACGTCATGTGCACCTAACACTTTGCATCTTGTCTAGTAATCAGCTGCATTGCAATGGCCTTACTAATCACTTAAAAACATTCACAAAGCTTACTTGCCTTCCAGCTTTATTCCTCAGCCTTTTTTGCAAAAGGTTCTTGGAAATACCAAAAAGTCAGCAAAAAATACGAAATATTAGCTGACATTAAAATAACACCTAGCATCTGAAACAATTCAACAATTTAACAGTTCTGAAGAAATCCTAGTCATAGGGACGGTTATGATAAACAAAGTTTGCAGAGCGTTTCATTGGGTGTCCTGGTCTCTTGTCTTTCTCCTGGTCTCTCGTCTTTCAGTCACATAATAGAAATAGTAAAAAAGCAACATTAAGCCTTTCAATCCTGTGCCACCATCTGTGATCTCTGAGTGGCACCACCAACACACAAACAAAACCTGCTTAATCTGTGCTTGCCCATCAGAAAGCCACCCAGATTGTGCAGTGGTCTAGTGCTTGTTTTGTATCGTTGATAGCAATACTTGCTGGAGGGCATGCCCATCTGGGTGCGCGTCCGTAGGGGCGAGTCTAACAACTCCCCCGCATAAGTAGCTGTAATGGTTTAGCCCACGTAGCGTGGGCGAACGTTAATAAAGGCTTGTGTGTTTGCGTCCAGCATCAGATTCATGGTATATGAGCACTACTGAACATCACGCTCCGTGTGTGTCACCTTCTTTGCGGCCTAAGCCACGTCCGCTGTATGCACATCCCGGCACTACCCAGCACCATCACCATCCCACACCCTGCACATCTGGCATTACCTGTCTGCACCTTGAGTCACCGGCGCAGACATAAAATTGGCAACAAGGGTGTTCCAAGTACTCGGAGCACTTGGTGGCGGCTGCACACTGAAGTCGTATGTGTGCGGCGCTCGTGCTGCCATTGCTCGCCCACGTGCCACAGGTGTTGGTGGGTCGTCAACCTTTTGACTTATGTGGACCCCCAGTTAAGCATTACTGGAACCCATACACTTACTCTAATTCATTATTGGAATCCGTGGCCCCCACCAAGTCATTATTGGTGGTGAGGACCCCGGCTAAGCATTTTCTATGATTTGACCTGCAAAGCAATACGCAGAAAAATAACGAAACTGGCATTCAAATTATTAAATATTTTACATAATTCACAACAAGATATAAAAAATATAACTTTAATGAGAAGATTGGAGCTTTTCTAAATTCTGTCTGTGCTATATTCAGTTTTTTTTTGCACTGCTCCCACAGATCCATCTAAGGATACCAGCCTAATTTTAACCCTAACCCATTTCAAATTAATTCACATTTTCAGAACATTTTAAAATCTTTAATTTCATATTTTGCTTCTCTATTCATATATACTTTCTTAATCTGTTAATAATATTTCATTTTCTAAGTAGTCGTGGGCAATAGAACAGGGAGGGAGGGAACAGAACCCTTGCACATTTTTGCAGTTTGGCCGTCTATAAGCAATTTTTGGGTGACCATTTTGGGGAGGCTAAATCAGATCTTTGAAGTCAATGTCGTATTGGAGCATAAGCTAATAATATTAGAGCATTAATCTTCCATTTCACCACATCTTGCGAGTATATATTGGTTTTGCCATATCTCTGGTAAGATTAGTATTGGTTCGACATTGGTTATTAGAGGAGGCTCCAAACCCTACTATCTGGTGCTATGAATTCTTGAATACATGTGCTTTAAAGATCTCTCTACTAGACAATGATGATCGGAGAACTAGATTAAAGAAGATTTGGGACCCTATGAGTGGGTGGCTGGGCTGGGTTCGGGTTGGTCATGACTAGAGTTTGTCAATGTAATATCTTATTTTGTCTCTGATGGCTGGTGACCTATGACACACCTTGTACAATTATACACTTCGTGATCTTGTACCTTATGCTTTTTCTTCCCCCTGTCTTGGCTTATATAATTTAGTGTTTTTTCTGTTGTGATGCAAATTCACTACCATAAAAATAATAGGAAAATAAAGAAAAAACGACATTCTCTTGGTACAGGTAGTGCCTTTTACTATGGACTTACAAGTAAATGTAATATGCCAATTAGGTGAGGACCTACTGCACCATGCCATGTTTAGGGTGAGAGCACAAGCACTTTAGCTCTGGTTAGTAGGGGTAAAGTGCACAGATTCCTAATGATAACATAAACAAATTCTGCAAAGTAAGAGGGTGAAGGCAAAACGTTTGGGGGAATACCACACCTTGAATATCATTAAAATATTTCATTCAAGTACCCTATTCAATGGCTCTGTGGCCTTATCATGTGTCTCTTTCGCATAATATGCCTCAAGAGCTACCTTTTTTTTAAAGGGTTGAGTTAACTTCCACTCAGTCCCTAGCTGACTCTACCTTATTTTGTAAACATTATCTTGTGATGTGTATTTTCATTCATCTACTATCTTCTGCGATGTTTTTCGTTTCAGTGCTCAGCATAGAATATGCTGTATGGTTTTTATTTGATGTGATTGCTCAAATAAATGTTATCATGTTATCTAATCTTCTCTCATTCATACAGTGTTTAGATTTGCCTTTCTGGCGTGGGTTTGCTGCATTAATTAACCTCTAGCTCCTACACTTCTATTTACAAAACGTTATTGTTTAACTTGCTTATCTTTTCAGTATCAAAATATCCAAATAACAGCAGTATCTAAAAAAACAGTACATGGTTTAAAATATTTATAACATTTAAAAGCAACCACATGGAAAGCTCAGAACTTAAATAGAAAAGCATTTTAGACTCATTATAGTCCTTCATTCTAAAAAACAGACTTTCCAAGTGTATCTTCCTAAAATATTGAAGTCAAGGGCATTTACATTAACATGTGTATTAGATCTTAGGACATAACCACAAATGTAGAATCATAAACCTTTTCCCAGTCCTCCCTTAAGAATTTCGATTGCTGCTTTTCTAGAACATTCCAGGGAGGGCTTCTCTGTGAGTTGACTGAACAGGACAGCAGAGCACACAGGCCTCAAATGCATGACATTGACGAAGATGTTAGTCTTAGAGCACATTCATAGGGAAAGGTCACAATGCTGCAGCAACACTGCTCCATAGTGTTAGAACTGGGGTTATTGCCAGAGGTCAATGCAGCGTCCATGGCCTGTCCTAGAGAGGATTTAGCCAATCAGGCTGGAATGCAGTTTGATTTCACGGATTCTGGTCTCCATAATGTTTCATAATTTTGGCCTGCTTGCATCCACTGCCACCTTTTATTTCTTCTATACTTCCAAAGCTCGATGTACGGGTGAGTCACTGCAACCCTCAACATTTTCAACTGCTTCTGGCTCTATGTTCCATCACAATCCCTCCATTATCCAAGTTCTCACGCCCTTGCCTTTCCTTTCTCCATACTAGTTATCTTGTGGAGTTGTATTTATATATCTATTTTTACACAAACACACGCCTGTTACTGTTTGGCCTATTGTAAGCGACAGTGCTATTAGTTTCCAATTTAATGATACTACATTTATCAACCTCAGAAGGATGAAGGGCTGAGTCCTTCAGTGTCTAAAAACAGTATTTAAAGTTCTGACCTACAGATCACACACATTTACCAGGACCTAATGTATGAGGGTTTTCACCTAGTCATAGGGGCTAAGAAGGTTTTATTTACTGTGGCCTGGCATAGGGTCCATATTGTTCAGGTCCAGAGTATTGTCATTAGCCAAAATATATTGCCCCTATCCTGTCTTGCATTGAACACAATGTAAACCTGTCACTAGACTTAACATCTTAGTCCATGATCTCTCAGCACAGATTGGTCCCCAATGTATTATGTTCGAGGTTCTGACCCAACCTATATGCTGATTGTACTGACACGTTCCCTATGTATTAAGTCCGCACTAAAATAAATTGCCAACTTTTTTTAGTATTCATGATCAGTCCTTATTACTAATGTATAGCCCTAATTAACCATGCTCATAGTATTAGATTAGTAATCATGTCAGAGTATTCTTTCATTAAAAGAGCACGTAATATTCATTTATACCTCATGACCAGAATATATATGTCTGAATTCTTTCTAAGAGAATTGTTGAATGGAGCACACCAAATACATTAATTCATTCATTCATTGTTGCAGAACATTTGCCCCATAATTAGGACTTTAGACCTGACCCAATCAGTATTACTCTAATATAATCATTCATCCAACCTGGAGTCCTCGTCTGTGTCTAAATTCCAAGGTTTCAAGTTTGATGAACCAGATGGTCCTTTTGAAAGGATTGGACCTGACTGCCTTTCACCCATGTCAATAAATCTACATCTTCACTCAGATGTAGAAGACATCTGAACTAGCCTCAAGATGAAGAGGGATAGGGTCATCCAGCATAGGGAACAGAAATAATGATCTGTATATATCTGTAGAGAGGAATGCAATGAATACTGGCTCTCAGGGGCGGATACTCAAATAAAATGAGATGAAAGGGGGTCATGTAGTAAGGAAAACGAGGGGACCCCAATAAGTGAACCTGGGGTAGTCTAATGTTTTAGAAAAACAATGGCTCTAATGTGACCAAAAAGGTTCAAGGAAGGAAGTGGTGTCAGAATTAGTGACAATGCGCTAGAGTCAAGATAGATAACAAATATCTCAGGGAGTGATAAGTAATATGAACAGAGACATGTAAGTCAAACTAAAGTTTGTTATTTATTTTATGAAATTATGCAAGAAAAATTTCAGCTGCCCACATAGTAAAGTGACAACAAGTGTGACGTGCTAAGTGGGGTCACTTTAAAATATAAACATTGCATTGACAACACATAGGAGATCTCCTCAGGAATAAATTATAAAAAGTGTAGAGAGTTCTTGTTGTAGGGGGTCGATGACGTTTCGATCTCAGCTATTCGAGATCATCTTCAAGACATAGCAATTGTGAGCAAGCTGAATCTATAAAAGATATTACATATGGTATAGTAGGGTTCCTGGTAAATCATTTATATTAAGTAATTACTTAAAATCGTGAATTAGTGCTCCCAGTGAGCAATTTTCTGGAAGGGTGGTCAAGCACAGAAAGCAGATGATGGGAAGCCAGCTGGAAAAGAGGGAAAGGCCACAAGCCTATACCCAGAAAAGGAAGGAAATGGGACTTTACCACAGAAAAGATGGACTGAACTTGAGATCTTGGGCAATCAGCATGGAGTGAAATGAGTAACAGGAGATGGGAAT
Source organism: Lissotriton vulgaris (assembly GCF_964263255.1). Lineage (NCBI taxonomy): Eukaryota > Metazoa > Chordata > Amphibia > Caudata > Salamandridae > Lissotriton > Lissotriton vulgaris. The sequence goes on from NW_028248460.1 coordinate 23,111, forward strand.
GTTGGTACTTGGAGAGAAAGTAATGATGACCCCAATATAGGAAACAGAAAGAGATAATTTGAGCCTAGGGATGGAAAAGGGAACACACAAACAACTTGATTTGAAGCAGAATGGGATTCGGCACGTGGAGAAAATTGAGATGATCTGAGCACATGAAGAGTGGGCACTCAAACACAACAAGAAGGAGCTACTTTTAACATGTTTAACAGAGTGACATCTCCGTTGTGATCAGTCCAGAGGACATTTTCGATGAGGATTTTAAAGAATTTTTCCAGGACAGAGAACCCTATGTACAAATTGAGTGCTACCAAGTTAATCAGGATCCCTAATATAGAATCAGCTCAGTGAACACATCACAAACATTCTACACTTAGTTGAGTCTCATGACACATGCATGAACTAAAATACCATTCATATCACAGAAGCTCATGAAAGGTGCATGCATTCGTAAGTACCTAAGCAGACAAATGCCATACTCAATGTAGCCAAGTAATCACTGGCTTAATAGAGAGAGGGTGGACAACAGCAGTGCCTGTTCTCCCATGTGTATGTGTGTCTGTGTGCCCATGCACAGGCATATGCATTTGCTTGTGTATACTCTCATATGTACTTTATACCAACTAACTAAAATGTAATCAATTCACACTTTGTTAATATTGACATAGAAGTCTTTGAATTATCCACTTTTGTATTGACTATGTTTTGTTGTTAGACTGAAAAACAGCAATTATGTTCTTCAGAGCTCTGTACAAAAAGACGTCCCAAAGTACCAGTGAATAGCAATGCTCCCTATATGCAGCAGCGGCTCCTCCGCTATGGTGGAGGAGAGTCGCCCCACCTACTGAGTGCTAGGCAGCTGACAGAAATGGGAAAAATAAAGTGATAATAAAACCATTTTATTATCATTTTGTTTTCTTTCCGCAAAGGGCAACCACGTCTGGGTGGGGCAGGGCCATGACGAGAACAGGGAGAGGAGTAGTGCACACTGTAAGTGCGCATGATGGTTTGGCCGTCTGTCTAAGGCCATCCAAAACATCTTGCGCACTTTGATCTCTCTCCACCCAAGCTGCGTTATACAGCCGGGTGGAGTAGAGGCACAGGCTCCTAGGACCTGAGCGAGCGTGATACAAGCCCACTCAGGCCAATCACAGCACTGCTCTTATGAAAGCAGCGTCTTGATTGGCATCTAGGAGCCTGCGCAGTGTGCAGGGACTGGAACAGAAAAACTCCAAGAAGGCGGCTGGCAGCGCAACAGCAGGTAAGTGCTTTTCAGTTTTTTAATATATACCTCCTACCTCCCACATTTCCTCAACTCTCCCCCCAGCCGTTACCGATTATGTGCCAATTAATTTCAATAAAGGGCTGCACATTTCAAGCCTTTATCAGATCTATAAAAAATATGGATGTGATTGGAGGGTCTCTCTGCAATTCAACCTTGCCCTTTGCTGATAAAACTAGCTCTTCCTTCCTTGCGAGCAGGCGGTGGGGGTCATGGGAAGAATACGATCAATGCTGCCATTAAAATATCATCGCTTTCAAAGGATGATGAAACATGGCGGACACCAGACACTGAGCATCACAACAGAAGGTTTTACTTCAACATCTTCCAAAAGGCTCACATTTAAAAGCAGTAGATGTACTGACAAGCGGTCTGCAGTATCCCGACTCGTTGACAGGATATAGGTCTGCCTCAACGCAGACTTCTTTGAAGTTGCCTCCGGCCCCCGCTCCCTGAGTGGATGAGATGCACTGCACTTCCTTTTCACATTAAAGGTGCTTCAGCTTGGGCATCAATGGCGTTGATGTCCTTTTGATCCTCAGCTAGTTATGCAGCACTGCTTTGAAATTAAAGCTGCCAGCCGTTCTCATGAGGAAAGAAGACATTGTCAAACAGGGAGTTAAACTCACCACCTCCAAAAAATAGAAATCAAATGAGAAATTATATTTCATTCAACATATAGACCCACTCGGGGGGTTATCGTTCCTGTGTCTATGTATCTGGGGAGCTAGATGACAAAACTGCCTGTGATCCTTTCAGTCAAAGCAATTTCACCTTAAAATAGTCGCACCGAGCCATTGCACAGGCTCAGATTGTACAGGGCAAAAATAAGTCATCACTGAGATGCTATGCCCCTTGTGAAACAAAGATAGACACCTCTATTCGCGGAATGTTTATGCAAATCTTAGATGTTGATAATTACATAGAATTAAAAAACACCATATAGTGACCAGTGCATTAAAGATTTTAAAATTACGTGCGTTTTATCTAACGCGCTTTCAAGATACCATTTTTTTAAAGAAACCTCGCCAGGAGGAAATTGGTGATTTCCATGCTTCTTCAAAACAAGGAATATGGATTTCCATTTAAATTACCATTCATAATTACTAGTAGCAAGCTGTGTGTATAAATTGACCTCCACCACCCCTCAAAAGCCAATACCATGCTTGTGTGACAAGCGCTTTGTTGTCTCACTCCCTGGGGATTGTTGGTGTGTGTAGCATCTACCGCTAGGGCAGCCGACACACGAGTGTCTGGGAATATAGATAGTGGCTTTTTTACCCACGATGTATTATTAGAAATAATAGAATATTTTTGTATTCATTTTTTTCAGGTACTGAAGTGACATAGAACAGGAAGAAGAGACTGAGATGTTTGGACTTGACTGCTCATTCTGGGAAAAGGTTAGGTTCATTTTGTATGATTTCTTCATAAATTTCCTTGTAATTACACAGTTGAGTTCCACATGAATAGTAAGTGTCTGAGGTGTTTTGGCGCTTTGGAAGTGTTTCTATCAAACTTTTAGTAATTAGTTTGGTTCTTCACCCAGGAGCAATCAAGGTCAAACTGTGCTCATTCGCTTTGCTGTTAATTAATTCACATACAACTGCCCCTACAGAGTCCTTACTAGACCCGATATAATGACAACTGTGTCAATCTATGCAGCAGTCCAGAGTCCTGGACCCCAAATCAGGCCAAGTTTTTTCTTTTACTTTTAGTCGTTCAGACTTATGTGATGTGACACACTTCATGAACTCCACTAAAGGGATAGGTTTCGGCCTACACTCAGCCCCTCACTGACTTTTATGATGTGGTGACCCTTATTATCCCCTTGTGCTAACTAAAAGCAACCTAGGCACCATACTGAATATTATCTACTGGAGTAAAAGATAAGCTTTCAGGAATCTACACCTTGGATGCCCATGAGACCAATATGTTTTAATAAGAAGTCTAGCCCACCCACTTGATTCACTGTTATTTTTCCTTAGCACTCCATGTTTAACAGATCAACATAAGGTCACCGGAAGGAGAACCCAATTAGATTTTCACCATGCTATTCAAAAGACTCAAGGCCTTGTTTGGAGTTTTGTGGAAAGGGAATTCCACTATGTTTATAGTGTCCCGGATCCCGGCACTCTCTCTATATGGTAGGTAACATCTTGCACTTTTTGGTGGATGTTCCGCAGCTGCCAAACTGTAAATAAGGCTGACAGACTGATTGAAACAGATTTTTTACCACTCCCTTTAATGACCTAACTGTCGTAGGCATTGATACATATTACCCAATGACAAAAAAGTGGATTTTCAATTGTTTTACTATTCCAAAATATTTGGAAGATATATTCAAATTACTCTATGCACACATTAATATTGTTCCTTTTTAATCCTTGCAATCATTCCTTGTGTAAGAATGACACATTCGAAAATGTCCATATTTTGCAATTGTCTCTTTAAAAGTTAATGGCAGTGCAATCTTAAGCCATCTCCAGCTCTCATGTCTTCTGGCGGCATGCTGGCCTTTGACAAACACAGAAATAAGTAGGGTATGGCTCACTATGTCAGACATATTATTCCTCAATCTCCTGGAGATGGTGTCTATATATGTAATTTTCAAGGTATATGTGATGACGTATATGGCGAGATTATATTTCTTAATATCTATTCTGAAGAAATTATAGAATGGTACATTCAATTTCAAAGATCTGCCTGTTGCTGCCTTTCCCCTGATTCTAGTGAAAGATATTATCAAATGCAATGAGTCCAAAAGGTGCGGAATTGCTATCCCTTACTGGAAACAGGCTCAATGCTCAGCAGTAGAACCCCACCCACTGCTGTGCCTCAGAGCAGGGGGCATCTTTGGAGTGCAGGGAAACTGACAGTAAAGGCAAAGTGGACCTTATCGTGGGTTTGGTGGACAGGACGCTCAATCACAAACAAGGCTAATGTCCTGTACGCCATATTAAAAGTCCATTATAATCTATGGCACGTATAATACAGCAAACTGGATATTCATCAAGATTTGAAGAAGGAATTCGTCCACCAACTTCTATTAAACAAGGGCCGTGTTATCCTACACCAAAAGATTGAGTCTTCTTCTGTCAGAAAATTACATTAGTCTGAAGACAACTCTGACTTCACGTTTATGGGTCGCTATGCTGGTAAAGTCGGATTTACTTAATCATTTGTAACATTTTGGATAAAAAAAGTCCCAGTTGTCCTCTATATATAGCCTTGCTGGGGCACACTGACTTTGTGCCAGTACTTAATCTTGGAGCCTTTTCCTGATTCAAGAGAGATGAAGAAGAACCCTGACCAGTAACTCCATAGTCCTTCTTGAACTCCATAGTCCTTCTTGAACTGTATCTGAAAGCCACAGTTTGACCTGCCTGTTTCCCATCTTCCACCCTGAGATAGGCTGGGAGCACTTTTTGATGCTATGCATTGTTTTGATATTCACATGCCTGGAAGGCCTGTTCGCCTGTGAGATCTCAAGAGAGCCCAAATACTAATTATGACACACTTTTAAGCTTAATGGCCTATTTGTTTTCTCAGTATGTCAGCTAGTGTATATTAGGAGTGATTGAGACCAGACCAGTGAAATGCCACAGAATGGGTAATATAGTAACCAGATTTATAGAGTATGAAGACCAAATATGGTTCAGCCTACACATACTGTGACTTATTCAATGCCTACACAACAATGACTGCAACACCCTTAAAAGTATGCAACATCACTCTGTTAGAAATGGGGGTCTCTAGTTGGCAGTAGTATGCACCTTGTCCCATTAGGGACCCTTCTTTCTAGTCAAGGTAAGGGAGTTACACACCCAAATTAACACCTGCTCACCCCCTTGGCAGCTTGGCACAAGCAGTCAGGCTTATCTCAAAGGCAAAGCTTAAATTATTTGTACATAACACAAACAGTAACATAGTGAAAATACTACAAATGAACACCACACCAGTTTAGAAAAATAAAGTAGCTTTATCTAAACGAAACATGACCAAACTGACAAAAATCCAAAATACACAACTCAAAATATGACTTTTAAAAGGTTTTAGCAAATACTGCCCTTGGATGCGGTGATTTTATACAAACTAGCTTCAGATGCCTAAAAATTCACAAGGCAAAACAGCCTCAGAGGAGGGAAGCATAGGAAAAACAGAGTTGCATCGGTTCCTGACTCATTAGGTGATGTTTCAATTCTGTCGTTTGCAGGAAAAGGGTTGCATTGAATCCAGATGAAAAGGGAGCAGCAAGGCATCAAAATCCAAGACGGTTCTGGTCTGCAGTTGTTATACAGATGGCATGCATGGAAACCCGGACACGCTGGTTGTCGATGGGGCGGCGGTCAACAGGTGATCTGTTGATATCTTTAGTCAAGGTCCCACAATTCATTCATCCTTTCCGATGCACAGCTGGGCTTTCGTCGGAGTCAGTACAGGGGTCCCAGACTTTGGAGACCGGTGCGCCGAACTTGGGCTACGGTGGTTACTTTGGCCCCAGGCAGGTCTAATTGATTTCTTTGGCCGCACGGAGAAGGTGCATGGGAATTTGTCCTGTACGGCAGTGCTGATTTGGAAAATTAGGCACTGGAAGGGTAATGCATCGATTGTGATGGTTTCTTGAGGCTTTTTGCAGCAGGAACACCCTCCAAGTGCCCAGAAGTGGATTTGGCACCACAAGGCAGGTCAGAACTCCCAGCAGTGGATTTCAGGGTTGCTGCTGATAAAGTGGTTGATGCCCCTGAGACTTCCAACAGGAGGCAAGCACACACAAGCCCTTGGAGAAACTTCACAAGCTGGATGCAAAGCAAAGTTCAGTCATTTTCCTTTGCAAAGCAGAAGCACCAACTGCAGGCCAACCCAGCAAAGCAACACACAGAAAACGGACAGAACTCCTCCTCACAGCTCTTCCCCTTGGCAGAGGTTCCTCTTGATCTTGAAGTGTTCTAAAAGACTGGGGTTTTAGGTCTAATACTTATATCCATTCTATTCCAAAAAACTTTATTTTGGCCAACTAGGACCATAAAAGTGCATAAAAAGAAAGTTCTTGCACATAAAACCAAGTAAAATTAGAACAATCATTGGTGGCTAAACAAGTGTTTTCAGTTTAACAACGCTAAAAAGCAATGCAGAGGTCATAAAGTGATGGATCCGGGCAAAGTGTGCCTCAAACTGTTCCCAATCAACTATCAAGAATCTTTCCCCTTAGAGAAAAGGCCACCTCAAAGATAAAAGTTTACACGTGCAATTAGCAGAATAAAAACGTATTTCATCAGCAGATTTTGGATTTGAAACGTTAAAAAGATTAAAAATTTTGGTAAGAATGTTAGCAAATGGAAACAGTATATTCCTTTTGGCCTCTGAAATAGGCATTCTTTAAAGGATTGTCTTTGTAGTGCACAAGCTCTTTTCCTGCCTGGTTTTGGCTCCAGACATACTCCACAGGGGTGGGGAGAGCCAGGTACAGCCTGATTCAGGTGTATGTGACAACTCCTCCCACCACCCTGGCTCAGGAAGGCCCATCAGCCTGTTGATGGACCAACAGGATATGCAGGACATACCTTTGTGTGACTGTCTAGAGTGAATGCACAAACAGCCCCTGTCAGTCTAAACCAGGCGTTGATTCCACAGGCAAGCAGAGGCATAGGCTGGTTAAACAAGAAATTGCCCACTTCTAAAAGTTGCATTTTCAAAAACGTAAGCCAAAAAAACACCTACACTAAAAGATGTATTTGAAAATTCTGAGTTCAGGGAGCCCAAACTCCAAATCTCTAGCTGTCCCAATTGAAAGTGACACTTGTAAAATGTTACAAGCCAGCTCCAATAATAACATATTTGTCCTTGCCATAGTAAAAACGAACTTGGCAGTAGTTCACTAGCAGGACCTGTAAAACAGACAAGTACATGTCCTACCTTTCCCATACACCGTAGCCTACCCATGAGGGTACCTTTGTTTGTACCTGAGGGGTGTCTCACATGTAGTAAAAGGGGAGGTTAGGGCATGGAAAGAGGGGGTATTGTAAGTGTTTGGTCCAATGTCACAGGTTAGAAATCAAAGGTGTCAACAAACCCTTTCATGCTCCTTATGTGTATGAAATGTTTATGACAAAGTTAAGTAACATTAGCATCTTTTATGTAGCTCCAAGGAACTCAGAGGTAAACGTGCTTTATAAATAAATACATGTTAATGTTACTTACATTTTTAGGAATTTAAACTTGCCAAGATTGTGATAGTCAGTGTTTATATTTGTGAGTAGTCCTGGAAGTTATTTTTGAAATTCTTGAGAATTTGATGAAATTCAAGAAATGTGCTCCAGACACAGGCGTACCCATAAGGCCCTCATTATATTAATAATCCCACATTTATAAAGCACAAACTTATCACCCCTAAGGGTATCAAGGCACTGGGGGAATTAAGTGAGCAATTGCTGAAAGTCACATGATGCTGATCTGAGCTGTCACTACGGGATCGAACTATGAGCCCTTCGCTCTAGAGTCAGATGCTCTTGCCGCTGCGCCACATCTCTCCCCTCTGTTGAGTGGCCCTGTAAATGACTCAGATTTTCTCCACCCCTGGAGTTACTGGTAATGGGGTACTGGTATTCTAGGGGCGGGGACAATTCAGCGCATTATGATTTGGACACTGAAGGTCCACCAAGAAATGAGGAATTACCTAGGAAATCTGTACTTCCGGGTCTGATTTCCCCAGTGTTTACTAATTTTGTGCCAGACTTTTACCCAGAGATTTCAGCTGTGGCATTCTCACGGTTCTCCTAATTCCAATGGGGCCAGCAACTGCTTTCGGAATTCAGGGGCTATTTACAATGAGGGTCAGCGCGAGGAAATGTCCAGCTCTCCATGGGCCTTATTTATGAAGGACTTGCGCCGCCGGTGCGTCACTTTTAACATGGGAAAAAGTGACGCACCGGCGGCGCAAGTCCTTCATAAATAAGGCCCCATGTGAATTGCATCCTCAACGCCCAACCTGTATCTCCAGCATTGTTGTTGACAGATTCCCTTTATAACTAGACACTCAGAGCCAGATACTTAACCTCAACCTCCATTTTATGTGCTCCTGTGTTTTGTGAACATCCCTCCCTCTCATGCTCAAGTTATTCTAGTAGTTCTGCTAAAACCTTCCAATGAAAACCTAGAATAAGGAAGGCAAGTATAAAAGGGTATCGATCTAAAGCTATAAAGTGAAACCGTATGGAAAAAACACCTAAGTGGCAGAGCAGCTACAAAATGCTGGTTTATGTGCTTTTTAGTTTCCTCGCTTCGGTTTTGTTGTAACCTTTCTTATTTATGAGAAGTAGAGTGCTTTGCGATGCGTGCAGCCATCTTGAAAACTCTTCCAGTCTTTGAAATCAGCCCACATCAGCGACAAGGGATTTTCTTGTAGTCATAGAAACCCTTGGGCTACCTCTCTGCATTTTTCACTGTGTCACGTTGTAAGACAGACTACAGAGGAATGTGAAAAGGAAGAAGTAAGCAGAAGAGGCTGCGGGGCGCCCCACTTTTAATTCTTGTTTTTTTTAAGCAAAAAAAGATGAGAGATCATGATGCGGCCTTTCTTAATTTCCCTTCTCACCCTGTGGCCCCAGGCCTCGCATTAAAGTAGTACACTGCATCACCGGCAGCATGAACTGTGAATTGGAAGCCCTGTACCTTGGGTGCAGAAGAAGTGATTAGTGTATTTCAGGAAAACAGCTGTAGGTGGCTTATCAATCAGAGCTGCAGATTCCGTGTGCCACATGCTTATGAGAGCTTCAGTGTTATGTGAGCATCACAACACAGAGTGGGGGCTTCAAGGAAATGGGTGAGTGTACCCTGTCGCTGCATAGCCCGGACCTTGTGTTTAGAGGGAGGGGAAACGGTTGGGGGCTGGAACAATCTTCAGATTCGGGTCCTGGCCATGCTTTTCATCACTCTAAAATGATGTGGCGGGTCGAAAATTAAAGGGGCAGATTTACAATAACTGGCGCATCCCCAGGGATGCACCAGTTATTGTGCGCCGCAGCTCCGCCACCCATGGTGCGCCGCAGCTCCGCCACCCATGGTGCCCGCATTTACAATGCGGCGCACCATGGGGCAAAAAGGCACAGATGCGTGACGCATCTGTGCCGTAAAGGTGACGCATTGCTGGAGTTGCGTCGCAAGCGTGACGCAGCTCCAGCAAGGCTCGGGGGTGCCCTATCTGTCCAATGCTGCGTCAAGCCTTACGCCTGCTTCAAGCAGGCGCAGGGTTTTGACGCAGCATTGGCCTAAAAGTGACTGAGTGAAATCTTGTAGATTTTACTCAGCCACTTTTGCGAGACGCACCTGCCCTGGAACGCCCACCCTGCGCCGGAACGCCCACATGTGGCGCAGGGCTTTACAACGTGACGCAGCTGCCGTTGCGTGCCGCAAACGTGGCGCAAGTCCAACATAAATCTGCCCCACAGTGTTTAACTCTTTTTGGTGGTCATGTGTAGGCAAATGCGAGCACACATGCATGTTGTGTGTGTCTGCAGAGGCATCAGATACTCGTAAATAACGTTTTTGGAAAAGGTGTGACTTTTGAAACATATTTTTCTGAGCATATAGGTAAGACATAGATGGGATGTTATTTAATTTTCGGGTACTCTTAACCTGCAATCACGTATTATTACTCTTCTCAGATACAATAGTCCCCACTTATTATTGGTTTTAAATGTACTGCCTAACTCATTACCTCCACAACCCTTTACCATGCATCCACCTACTTCTCCGCCTCTTCGATGCACCCGCCTTGTGCTTTGCCTCTTTGTTCTTTAGTAACCCCCTCCTCTTGTAAGGCTCCATTGCTTTGGAGCTCGGTATGCACCAAGTGCTCACATATACGGACAAAAATGCATAGGTTGTTATTGGGACAAGGTAGAGAATTCCAACACATTTAAATAAAAGGTGGGCTTATTCTTTGTTAGATTGGCCAGTGGGCACCAAATGGGTGCTAAAGTCTCGCGAGCTATTATGTTGTCAGGACCTATTTCAATTGATATGATATTTCAATCACCTGAGTTGCCAAATTCTATTCCATTATCTTCTCTAACTCAGTGGTTGGCTTTATATACTTTACTTCGAAAGCTACAACAATAAGGGAATTAAATCCAAATAATTCACTGCTGTGACATATGAAAGTTACTGCTAATATAGTGGATCGCGAGAAGTGAGAACATTTATTCCAAGAACTCTTTAGGAAAGAGCTGAAAACCCACCTCTTTATTGACAACTGCATCACAACACAGTAGGAGTCCACTTCTGCTCTCAGACCCAAACTACCTCTCCAGTTACTCGTTAAATGTGTATTTGCCTTTGAACCCATTCAATGCTTCGCTTGTGCACAGCTATGTTTGTGCTATACACATACCACATACTTAAACACACAAATAACCGAAAACTCAGGCCTGATGGAAGTGCGGATATTGCTCCAATGTCCTATGTTTTGGCTGCGAAGACAATAAATAGGTGGGTATGTGGAGATCTATCATCTTTCCCTTTCTCCATTACTTCCCTTGAGTCACAACAGATTGAAAGGATACCATTGAATGATGGCTGTATGTCGAAATATCAATTTCAGGAATATTGTGCTACCAACATATCATGGGCAGAATATTGAGGACCAAAGTATAAAGTAGGAACGCGCATGCAGCATAGTAGAACTGTGGTATTTGTAACTCTACATCTACAAACTTTATACATTTATATATAATCTCAAGGTTCATAGATGTGGAGTTAAAGTAAACATACACTTATCTATACTTACTTCTCTTGCTGATGTTTTAGCCCTCGGTATTTCTTCCATGATATTCTGGTAGCAGCATTTGTTTGAGTCAACACTAAGGGACCAATTACGATGCTGTAGGAAAAAGGCTCCGACCCTTGGTCAGAGCCATTCCTACGACATCGTAATCACCTGTTTAGATTAATTTCTGACCGCCCCATTTTGATGGAATTGGTCGGAAATGAATGCAAACTGGATTTCCGAATGGCTTACGATGGGCTCGGTAGAGCCCTTCGGCCATTTGGAAAGACTCATGTAATCCCAAGGACGGCTCTTTCCTCCTGAGCAATAACAATGTCGGATTCCGACAGCCTTTCTGTGCCGGCCTCTCCTACACAGAAAGGCTATGGGAAGTTGACTTAGTGGGACACCAGCAGGGCCTCCATGGGTGCAAGGGCTCCGGATGGCGGCAGAGGGGGCACCTAATATGCCCCACTGTTGATCCCTGCACCCGGTGGCAGACACCTTGAGGTGCTTGCCACAAGGTGCAGGCTTGAACTGCACCTTAACTTTTTACAATGAGTACATGTATTCAGGTCGGAATGCATGCTCCCATTGTAAAGAATAGGAGTGCGGCGGACCAGTGTTCGTTCTCATCCGAATTGCTGGATAGGGACCCCCTGACTGGAAGTCAGTGAGTCCCAGTTTCAGATCAATGTCGGATGGACTAAGGTCCGTCCAACATCGAAATTGCCCCCTGAGTTGGATTACCTTGGGTGTCACCATCTGCTGTCCCACAGAAAATAGCTTAACTCTGCAGTGCTTGTCAGTGGCACTCAGAGATAGGGCTACAGGAACTCACTGCTTTGTATAATTTTCACATTAGCAGTCTCAAAGAAATGCTGAGGTGGGCTCACTGAATAGCATGGATTAGAATGTTATAACTAAATTCTGCTATGTGTCTTGATTCTAAGTTGATTAAAAGACTGAGTTGGGGACATGAAGCAGATTGGGACAGTGGCATGCTTGCAAGAGTCCCTAAGAAGTTGCTGTGTTTTTGGATCAAACACTTTGACATCCACCGTTGCTCGTCAAGCACCATTTCAAATTCAGACTTGCAACCTACAAGCACCAAATAACATTCCACATAAATCATGTATATCCACGTTGCTCTACTAGCCCTTACAAATTAAAGGACTTCCCTAGAGCAAAATGTTGCTTTGATTCTGCTTAATAGTTTATTTCCATTTCGCTGAGGAAATCCTCAGAGGTAAATATTGAAAACAGTGTTTACCAATCAGGCTACTGCTTTCCAAATTGTAGGGGGCTTACCATGGTCATCCCCAGTGAATGATTCATGATCTCCCAAGTTGCCTCCAAATTCTGTGGCATCTATCTAAATATAACTAATCTGGTAATCTGCAGTGCTGGAGTCATATTTCCACTAGAACAGTCTCTATAGTCATTCTATTGGTTTGAGCTCAAAAAATGTGGCCATGATTTAGAAGTTCAGATAAGAAATTACTTTCTTCAGCAAATATTTAAGTTGCATGGAGGAAAGTGTAAGAGGACATAAAAGCAAAGGACAGCCGACTGCGAACTAAGGGCCTGACTTAACTGTTGATGGGAGGCCCGTTTCTCTTTAAGGGTGACGGAAATTACTTCGCTGGCCTGACAGAGGAGCAGCCCAACAAATTTAGAAATGTCCACTGGCTAGGGGACATTCCAAGCATTGGCAGGAACTGCCATCACAATGGTTATTGTTAATAATATTTGAAATTTGTAGGGCGCACAGCTACCCTGAGTGGTGATGCGGTGTCAAGCAGGGTAGGAAAGAAAGAAAGGTACATGGGAGGGCTAATTTAATAACAGCCAGATTCTCAAACCCTTGTGGAGGGTGAGCAGAGAGATTCCAGCTTGCAAGGAGGCTGGAAGGGAATTCCATAAGGTTGGTCCCAGGTAAGCCAAGGAGCCGTCTGATTTTTGGAACAACAAAGCAGATTTGCTGAGCAGAGCGCAGGGGGCAAGACGGAAGGTAATGCTGCATCAGATCTTGCAGGTAATTAGGGACCAAACCTGTTTTGATTTTAAATATAGCACAGAGCCTTAAATTTCACCCAGTTCAACACTGTCAACCAGTGTAAGTCACCTAGTCACCCTGAGACCGAGGTAAACGTAGACAGCCGAAAAAGAAGTCTCGCTACTGTGTTCTGCACCAGCTGCAGCCTCTCGACGGTCGTCGTATCTGCTCCCAGATAGAGGACATTTCCGTAGTGGTTCTTGTCAATGCTTTGCAAGTTTGACAGACAGTTTCATCAACAAGACGGAGTCATAAGGCAAACTTAAAAATACATTTTTTAAAGAAAATCTCAAAATGGGATTTTCTTTTGAAAATAAAAAAAGAGTGGCCCATTGCCATGGGAGTTCCTCCCATGGTGAGGGGGGGCATTGAGCACTTTTCAATGCCCCCTAGTGCAAGGTTTTTCCCGGCGGTGATGAGCATTGTAAATTGGCTGTTTATCCACCCATTTAAATTAGATGGGCAGAGGAAATACACCCACACCTCCATCGGCGGCTGGAGGGGTTTCAATGCGAAGGAGACAGAGTAGTCTCCCTTGTTGTCAAACCTATGGTCTGCTAGATTCCTAATCGGTAGGCTGGGCCATAATGTTGGTGGGCACAAAACGCCATCACCAGTCCGATGGAGTTCCCTTGTTAAAACTTAGGCCGCAAACGTCAACATTATCGGCGCCATCTTGCCCCTTTTCGAGCCCATTCGTGCGTGTAAGCGGCAGCCATTTTGAGTACCATGGCCTCTCTGCCCCTCGCTGATAGCCAGCGCCTCTCTCTCTCTCCCTCCTAACCTCGCAAGCATCCCCCGCACGCTGACAACCCCCGCTCTCACATGCCTTGGGTCATAAACCCCTCTTCAGCGCTGCTCTGCCTCGGAACCCCATCCTGTTCCCAGCACGACACCTCCCTTCATTCCTTTCATGGTCCCGGGTCCTTTGATAAAACCCCTTTTTCCTGTGTGCCCGTTTGTCCTCCTCGTTCCCAGGCCGCCACCTGGCCCTGCGGATACTGTTTATTTCCCCCCCCCTGTACAGTAGGAAGCTTCCCCCATCAAAGGACCCTCGAGTTGATCAAAGCCCCCACCCTATGAGATCCGATCAACCCCACACATTCCATGAATCGGCGGAATATCCAGCTGCGCGATAATCATCACCTGTTGTGACCGGGGTGGGGACTCCAACTGTAAATGTGTGTGGGAACGGGCCTGAAGGGGGGATTCCGAGGATGTCTTTCCGTACATCAAAGTGTTGACAGAGATGTGTTTCATACAATAAAGAAATAAACTCGTGTATAAGAGGCCAGGCCTCAGAGATGCGGAGAGAGCACCTCGAGAAGATACCCTGTTGTCTGATTTGATGTGTTTTGCTCCGTCGGAATAAAACTTCTGTTTCCTGCCTTCCAGTCTCCAGCGCCTGCCTCTTTGTTTGGTAACTTGAGTGGGTATAGAGGCGGTTAACGCCGGGCCACTCTGAAAAAGGTCATCGGCCCTACCTTTTTCCACAATTGGCGCCCCAAACGTGGGGCCCATCAGCGACTCGTGGATCCAGTGGGAGAGGTCCTGACGACAGAGTGAACAACTGCAACGATCGGGAGTGCACCTGTCCGATAGACCCTCGTCTGACAGCCGATCATCCGAACTTCACTGGTTCCGAACAGACCTCTCTCGAGTGATCTACGGTCCTGACTGGGAACCATCAGGAGTGCCGCGAGGATCACGAAGAATAGAGGACGATCGGGCGCTGGATTCGGAAGACAAGAAACTGTCCATGCGGTCCGGGTAAGGTCGTGTAAACACGACGAATTGCGAAATGATTGTTTGATTGTTTGGAAAATACTAGTATTACTCTTTGTTGATTTGTTTGGAGATTCGCTGTCTGCAAACGGAGAAACAACAGGCTCTCTCTTTGCAAGCAGTGAAGGATAGGTAACGCAGACTTTTGTCCCCATTGTAATCCGTCGTGCCTATCTTTCTTCCCCACTGATTGATTGATTGTTTGCCCGAACTACTGTTCGTGGATTGTTCTCTGGAGATTCTCTGTCTGCAAACAGGGAAGAACAGGTTCTCTCTTTGCAGGTAGTGAAAGGGTAGGTAACGCAGACTTTTGTCCCCGTTGTAACCCGTCGTGCCTACTTATTCTCCCCATTGATTGTTTGATTGACCGAACATTGACTGTTCGATATTGGTTCTTTTTGAGGTATTCACCGCCTGCAAACAACGTAGAATAGAAATATTCTGTCTAGTCTTTGCACGCAGTGATAAGATAGGTAGTGCTGACTTTTGTCCCCGTTGTAATCCGTCATGCCTGTCTTCTCCCCACTGATTGGTAGCCTGTTTAGCCCGGACCGCTTATTAGAGATGAACCATCCGGCTCCACTGGAAGGCACCCCTAATAAGGACATGTTCATGAAGCATGGACTGATCGCTATAGCTTATAGCAAGCTGTGGCATAAATATACGAAAAAGGATCGAGAAAGTCAGTGGCCACTGATAGGAACCTTCGATGAGGATAAAATGAGCGCGCTAGAAACTGCCCTTGGTAAACACAAGACAACGCCCACTATGCTTGATAGTCTCGGCATGTGGCGCAAAGAAATCGAACAACGTAAAAAGAGAACTGAGAGTAGGTTGGGAAAAGAGCTGCGAAAAGCAGCCCACCTAGCTGCTCAGAAACTAGAAGAAGAGATTAAGGAAAGAGAGGAAGCCAAACAGAAACTAGAGATGGAAACATCAAGCCAGTGTCCGGTTAGAACACCCTCCACGCTCTATCCTGAATTACCCTTGAAACAGCGAGCCAACGATGATCTGCTGTTAGGTCCTCCGATCATCTACATGCCCCCTCCATATGCCCCTTCCCAACCCTTAACACAGCACCCACCACCCCCAAGCACAGACGAGAGTAGTACCAGAGCTTCGGCCCCCGTGGCCTCTGTGCCGACCGAACCCCTTGTATTAGGTACAACTCAAGTGGCAGTGTTAAATGACCCGGAGACCCGGAAGGCTGATTCTGCAAGAACGAACAGATTAAGCAAGGATGAGCGAGCAGGGATTGACAAGGTAGTGAGGACATTGGTAGAAAGAAAGGAAAGTGAAGAGCATGTCACAGACATGTTCAACACGTATGCAGGGAGCCACAAACGACATTTTACCGTACGACTGTGTTACCATATCTTGAATGCGTACGAGGACCGATATCGAGAAAAGGGTCCCGAGAGCCTTACGACTCTATACAGAAAGGTCGATATCGGGGATGAGAGTGAGTGTGATGTGATGGACCTCCTCAGGCGTACGCTTGAGGTTTTCCGCCACCTCACTGAACAAGAATCGGAAGCTAAACCCCCGACACCCGTAGCAACCGAACCCCAAACTGAGCGAGCTAGCACCATGATGCCAATTAGAGAGGCTGCTCCCTACTGGGTTCCTCCACGAGGTCTAGGAACTCACGATGACGTTAACCACAAAGATGCAAGAGGGAGGGTAGTGTATAATTGGGTCTACCAGCCATGGGATCGACAGGATATCCTGATGTTCCGAAAATCTCTGCCTGATTTACGTAAAAACCCCACTGCCTTTTATACTGAATTAGGTACAGCCCTAGGTTCAACGATCATGACCCTGGCTGATATCGATTTGTTTTTCGGACTATGTCTCCCAGCTGATGTGTGGAAGCTAATCCGGAAAGTCGACCACCTTGAGCTGTTCGGACATACCTGGTCACAACTCGAAGACATAGATAAGCAACGAGAGCCCGGACAGAAACCCTTGAAATCCATTTTAGACCTCCCAGATAAGATCGTACAGAAATTGAAAACCCTGATTCCAGAAAAGAAAGTGGACTGGTCGATAGTAACGGCTTGTCGTCAGAAACCCCAGGAGGATGTATCGGAATACTTCTCCCGGTTTGAAACGGTGTTCTCCGATTACAGCGGCCAGGACATGACCACTGCAACCGGACACCATCTGTTTGTCCAAAATTACGTTAAAGGTTTGTCACCGGAGGTCTCCCAGAAACTGCAGGCCAGCGAGAGTAGTTGGGCTGCCTCCAAACCTGCGGCTATCCTCCAGATGGCCCAATATTACGAACACCAGAAAAACGAAAACGATAGAGCGACAGAGAAAAAGAAGAAAGACTTAAAAGAGAGGGTGATGATTGCGCAATTGC